>NC_031996.1:1082741-1089395 GCF_001879085.1 Nicotiana attenuata | reverse complement strand
TTTCACCAATAAGACTCTCTCATTTTAATATCTCTCAAACTCACCTCGCCTTACGGTGCCCGTGAGGGTTTTCACCAATAAGACTCTCTCATTTTCATTTCTCTCAACTCACATCGCCCTATGGTGCCCGTGAGGGTTTTCACCGATAAGACTCTCTCATTTTATCCTTTTCCTTCTGTCACCAGAGTGTTGTCTCCAACATGAGTCGTTTTACCTAACCGTATTGACATTTCTGGAAATTGATCAGAAGGTCTTTCTCTGGACCGTATTGTGGCTTTTGGACGGGTTTTAGAAAGAAAGGTATAAAGGCTCAAAATAATTCAAATGTGGGTTCAACATTACAACTTTCGGAATCATATCCCTTGCGACAACCATAACTTCTGCCCCAGTTTCTTTCTTGGGGATTCCTGGATTTCTCTTTTGTTGTGACTGAACCTCAGTGAGGCTGCCTACGTACCCTTTCGGGATCAAGTCAAACGTAGTTCAGGCATAGAACTACTTTATTGTGGCGATCTTTCTTTCTTCCACTTTTCCTTTTCTTTTCTTTTCTTTTCCTTTTTTCTTCTTTTTTTCTTTTCTTTTCTTTTCTCTTTTTTCTTTTCTTTCCTTTTCCTTTTTCTTTTCTTTTTCTTTTCTTTTGTTTTGGACTGTTTTTCTCTTGTTTCTCCGTTGATTTTCCCCGCTCGGGCTTTCGAGTTCTATTATTGATTCCGAAAGAGGGATACGAAAGGAAATATAATAAGGCTCAAAGGGATAACAAAGGATAAAGTGTTTGGGTAGCGGAACAAAATGCCTTCATCATTTCAATCTCAAAACATGCCAAATACAATCAGGTACACAAAGATTAAGAAAATCATACATAATATCTCTTAACTGCATCAGAATTGATAGCCATTTCTACACATTTTCCTTCCACGTCCGTTAGATATAGGGCGCCATTGGACAAAACTCTGGTTACAACAAATGGCCCTTGCCAGTTTGGGGCGAACTTTCCTTTTGCCTCAGCCCAATGAGGTAGGATACGTCTGAGCACCAACTGTCCTACTTCGAACTTCCGCGGACGCACTTTCTTGTTATATGCTCTTGCCATTCTTCGTTGATACAATTGATCGTGACACACTGCTGCCAGTCGCTTCTCATCAATCAAACTTAGTTGTTCCAAGCGGGCTTTAACCCATTCATCATCATCAATCTCTGCCTCTGCGATGATTCGGAGGGATGGGATTTCAACCTCTGCGGGTATTACTGCTTCGGTTCCATATACCAATGAGTAAGGAGTCGCTCCTACTGAAGTGCGGACAGTAGTGCGATAGCCTAACAAAAGCAAAAACGGTGACTTTTCATGCCATTGCCTTGACCCTTCTATCATTTTTCGAAGTATTTTCTTGATATTCTTGTTAGCTGCCTCGANAAAAAATGTTCTTGCGCTCATGTTTTTGGAGGATAGGAATTTCGAAGAGCCCGAGCAACAACATAAGGCCAGTATCATTATAGTCATATCTATTGTGATAAGAAAAAAGCTCTTCATTATGTTCAATATCTTACTGTAATTATTTTTCTTCTATGTAATAAATAAATTAATTAAAATATATAAATATTTAATTATATATAGTTTAAGCTGAAAGCAACAACTAAAATGCGTCTGCACCCTAGCTAGTGCTATATTGCTTGAATTTTCAAAAAAATAACGTTGCACCCATGTCGGATCCTCCTAGAATATACTATTTTTGGAGAAAAACAATTTTGGAAAACCCGAGCAATATTTCGTACCTTCAACGTTCTCGCTGAGTTTTGTCTCGAATTGGACACGGCACGTGTCACAGTAGACCTTGCCTTCAACATCAAAGACTTGAGGGTGGCAATGGGCGAAGTTGGCAAGGGCTACAATGCAGAGAGCAGAGAGGAGCACAATAGCCTTTGCCATTTTAATTTTCTTTTTTGTGTATTTTATTGACTTTTTTCTTCTTCTTTTATTTATTGCTCCTTCTCTTTTTTGTGTGTCCTGTTTGAGTAGAATGAAATGCCCTTTTTATAGTGGGAAAACGTTAAGAAAAATATGGTGGAGCGATTATTTCTCATAATATTGGTCTAATAATGAAGTGAAGGTAGCAATTGACTCGTTCTTCCTTTTATTTTGTGGTTGTGAAAATAGTAGTAATAATTTTTAGCCACAAATTCGGAATGGTTTAGAATGTGCACTATTTGAAGGGTCATGAAATATTACAAGACTACAATATGATTACGCATTTAACTCCGGTGGTATTTCATGCTTGCTGCGAGATATAGGTAATCTTTATTTTTATATTTTTTTTTATATTAGTAGTGTCCAAGTCAACTTGTACGTACCTTAACTAAATTATTTTAATATAACTATTGTTATAAAACAATAAAAGTAGAAAAGAGTATTGGAGAGAAAAATAGAGAGAGATACTTCTTATTGATTTGGAATGAGTTACAATGGAATAAAACCCTCTATTTATAGGGAAATGGTGACTTAGCCACCAAGTAAAATCCCTAAAATCTTTCTAAAATATAGACATTCACCTTAAATAGAATTCTATTTATAACACTCCCCTTGAATGTCTATTCAATAGATAATGTGCCTCGTTAAAATCTTAACTAAAATAAAACCCAGTGGGAAAAAAATTCTCGAGAAGGAAAAAGAGTACACATATCTATAATACGCCTTTTGGTTGCCTCGTTAAAAACCTTGCGAGGAAAATTCAGTGGGACAAAACCTTGTAAGGGAAAAAGAGTACAACGCGTATTAACTCCCCCTAATGAGAGCATTAATTCACATCCTTGAACCTTCACATTCCAATCATGTGCATCATCTTCAAAAGATCGTTGGTAGAGATTTGATAAACAAATTAGCCATATTATCACTTGAATGAATATGTTGCACCTTGAAATCACCATTCTTGTATATATGTAATCTCTTCATATAATGTCGTGGAATAGTCTTTTCTATATCACCATAGAGGTATTCTCTCTATCACATTATCATGCTTATAGTTATAGCAAGATACATATGTGCACAAATTACACTTATCATATGGTACTTCAGGACCAAGAATCGTATATGCTTCAAGCGAATTAAATCCTTCAAGGATTGTCATATAACTTAAGTCATATAAGTCATATAAGTCATATAATAGACTTTAATTAGATGCATATCAAGTTTTCATGCCATGCTAGACAAATAAGATATCGAAAACCGATTGCACATTCCATTGACTTTATACTTTCAAGTACTTGAACTATATGTTCAAAACTACATGTCTTTCATATGAAATCAATTTTATTCGAAATCGTTTCTACAGACTTAAGATCCTCATATATATTTAGTGCTATCATAGATGTCGTCGACGCACATTTTATATCGGTTCCAACCTCATTATTTTTCATAAAGACATAACATAGAGATCTCTTCATTCATATATTCAGGTACCCGAATCTCTCATGAGATTTTATAAAGTGTTATGTCATGTGATCTCCTAGATCACTTGCCTCCTTATTATGATCATTTTGATAATTTGCTCATCTTCTTTATCAAGGATTTTATTTGAAACCGATTTGTCTATACGCTTTAAGCGTACCATAGACTTTGTCCTTCTAGGGCTTATTCTAATAGGAGCATTTGCAGTGAGAATATAGTTACTTTATTTGGGTCAGCAAATGCGTCTGGCATGCTATGCAATATATTGCACATGAATTATCTTTTTATGAACTTCAAGTTCATATTATCTTATTCGAGGATCTAGATGTAGAAATGATAATTCTTTCCACGTAACTTTTTCTCAACTGTTTATCCTTTCTCCTCCTCATGTTAGAAAAACTAACTTGCTTCCTCAACTTTGAAAATCCACCTTTGTGCGTTATGGTGTTAATCAAAATATACACCGCACATCAATAATAATGAGATGGAATTATTTGGTTCCTGACCCTAAACCACTTGTGAGGGGAGAAAATAATATACTTTGGTATATAACGTATATCAAACTGATATAGATAACTTTGTTCTCATAAGCAATTGTTTAACTATTAAGTGGAGGCACTCAATAAATTATTTTGTTAAACCAATTATGATGTAAACCAACTTATCAAGATGAACTATCTTGAATAAAAAATCTGGAAATTATGCTCTAAATTAAATTATTGACCAAGTTACCTCGCAAATACCATGTTGCGGGTTAATAATAATCGCACATGTAACCATCTCATAGATGCATCTTATGTGGTATACATGGCAGATGAATGAGCCCATATTCACCTTTGATATTTCGAGCATTCATGGGATTCAATCCCAATTTTAGTTGGTTAATTAATTAATTAATAAGAACAAGTAACGTAAGAGAATTCGTAAAGAACTTTCTAGTTCTTTAATATTTACCCATATGAACTCCCTTTGATTTTTGCGCATCATACTTAAATTGATATGGCTAAACTAGTTATGCCAACTTGATAAATTATCAATATTGATAAAGTTCAGGCTTACACCATGACGCGTGCAATTATCAATAAATTTCAAGTTTATTATGATATGGGTTTTTATATCAATAAACATCCACTTTATTGTGGTATTCTTTTATTTGTGTAGTACAAACTGGAGAATAAAGCGGGTTACATACATATTACCCCGCTACAAGTTGTAGTAATAGAAGATATTAAATCTTTTCTTTATTTATAGTCTCAATATAACCAACCGCTTTCGCGAATACTTTAGAAACTAAATAAGTTTCTTTGAGACTTACTACAATACAATATCTTATTGATAATCAATATCATTTCTCCAAAATAGTGATAATTGGCTCTTCTAGATCTCTCAATTAATTTTGTACTACCACATATTCATCGACATCCATATGGTCATATATCTCTTTCAAGGAGAAAGTTACACCATTATGGTCATGGTCAAAATTATATGCAAGATATGTTTCTTGCATTATTGTTGTCCTTTAATAATCACATTGCCAAAATATATTTGGCGTACAATAGGTAAGCGACCAATAACCATTCATGCCATAATAATGACATTATTTTCTTATATCATCTCAAACCTTCTTCTAGAGGTGAGTGCGGTATATTCACTACCACTAGCACGTTCATATTCTTTGAAGAATGAATATGTATTCATAAATCACATGTTGTCACATTCAAATCATGAATGGACCATAATCATCTATATGTGCTTTACAAAATCTCATGTCAAATCGATGACAAACATTACTTTCACAGAGTGAGACAATTTTGAGAATCCTTATTATTCTCATTACCACAATGATGACAATTATAATTTCGTCTATTGCCATGTCCACATTCATTGATACTTTCACGGTAATAATTTTGTCTTCTTTCAGACTTATTACATAGTGCTACTACATTCTCTTAAGGGAATGAGAATAAAACAAATTCAATGGGACGGGTTTTCACTTCTTTGCTCACAATCATACATGCATTTGATCATGGCAAGGAATAGAATTTTACCACTTCAGGTGGTTATAATTTCTTACAAACTCCATTAGACTTATAATCAAACTTTGTTGTCTCTGCTTGTATATAAAATTAAATTATAGAATTTATAAGAGAAAAATAAAGTAAAATACTTACCTTAAATCCAAAATTTAATCATGAAGGAAGTTTATGGAATAATTGACAATCATTATGCTCAATCCCAAAGCTTCTACTCAATTGGTTAGAGTCTCGTGCTGATAACGTGTTATATAACAATAAAAGAAGAAGAAGAGTATTGGAGAGAAAAGTAGAGAGAGAGACTTCTTATTGATTTGGGATGAATTACAATGGAATAGAACCCTCTATTTATAGGGAAAGGGTAACTTAGCCACCAAGTAAAATCCCTAAAATCTTTTTAAAATATAGACATTCACCTTAAATAAAATTCTATTTATAACAACTATGACTTTTTTATTTTATTTTACAAATATCATATAACTATGTTCTCTAATAGACATATCACAAAATTTTCACCACCTAACATAAAAAGTCACAACTGTCGAAAAATTTAACTTTCCGATGCAATAATTTTTTAATCCGTCTTTTGTAACGATCCGACCCGTCGTTACGGGAGTTACCGCCCCGTTTTCTCCATTTTATGCTTCTATATATTTCATTATATGTGTTTGGAAAATTTGAAGTAATTCGGATAGAGTTCGGTTGGAAATGAGACAATAAGTCTCTTTATGAGAAGGTTAGTTTGGAAAAGTCAACCGAATGCTGACTTATGAGTTAGAAGGCTCGGAATGGATTTCCGATGATTCGACTAGTTTCGGGGGATGATTTGTGACTTAGGAGCGCAATCGGAATTGAATTTGGAGGTCCGGTGTAGAATTAGGCTTGAATTAGCTAAGGTTGGATTTTGGCGAATTCCGGATGGTAGGTGAGATTTTGATCCGAGGGTCGGAATGGAGTTCCGAGAGTTTCAGTAGCTCCGTTAGGTGATTTTGGATATGCGTGCAAAGTTTCAGATCATTCGGAGGTGTTTAGGTAGGGTTTTAGATCAAATGCAAGTTTCGGAAGTTTTAGTTTAACTTAGGCTTGAATCCGTGGTAATTCGATGATTTTGGTGTTTATGATAGTGTTTTTATGTTACGAGCAAGTTTGAATGAAGTAATAGATCATATATGTGCATTTGGT
>NC_031996.1:1003769-1081959 GCF_001879085.1 Nicotiana attenuata | reverse complement strand
CATTAACTACACTAAACTTTCTAGTTGACCCTGGTCCAAATAACTATTTCTGCAAATTAACCAACCACCAATCCAATCGCGAATCCTAAATTCAAATGACTACTGATTTTTGGATTAACAACTACTAATAACAAATCAGAGTAAAACAGTGCTCACATAGTATTGATTAAAACTGTAAGCAAACATATTCGACACGCACAACTAATAGAACAAACTTATTCATGAAGCCTGGAGAAGATTTAAGCAACTCAAAACCTAAACTAAATCCTAAGCATGATTAATCCTAATCCTAAAGAATTCAGTCACAACTAAATTGACAAACGACCCAATTATTAATTAACAGACAATGAAGAATAACAAATAAGAACAGGCTAATCTATTTGACCACTGGTTCAAACGAAAAATGAGGAGAAATAATCTCAAACCCTAAATTGATTGCTCAAGAGGAAGTATCAGTCAAGAGGAAAAGACTAACGAAGGAGAACGAGGAAAACTTACTTAGCTTGAGCACTTGACTGGCTATGGGGTGAACTCCGACTGGTCATTTGTTTGAATCCTCCGGGATTCTTGACGCGTAACATCCCTAATCGTGTGTTTTCCAAAAGAACACACATGATTAGGGAGGTTATGGTCGAAAATCCCCAAGATTTTCTAATTTAGGGTTCTGCCGGATTTTGATCGGATATTTGGGCAATTCTGGCCATATTTGAGACACGTGGCTATGGGGGTTGGATAGAGGAGGTCAAGGCGGTCCCATGGTGTTCATTTGGGACTGTTTGGCATAACCGGCGACTTGGCCGGAAAACTTCGAACGGATATTTGACGAGTTCTGGTAAGATTTGAGGGCAACGGACAGTGGATTCAGGTAAAGGAAGGGAAGGGGAATCTGGGGTGTAATTTTGGTGGTCATCGGAGCATCGCCGCCGGCAGCGACGATTTCCGGCCGGCAGCGGACGGCGGAGGGACGGTGGCAGATGGTGGGGCTAGGGCGGAGGAGGGTGGTGGTAACGCCAGCGTTACAGGGGAGGTACGAGGAGGATGATTTTGGTCTCAAACTTTTCTGAAGATTTCGGACACTTATATCTAAAATATGAGATTAAAACTGGGCCGTTGGATTAGGGTGGGTAGACGGCCTGGATTTGATTTGGCATTTAACTCAAAACGACGTAGTATGCTTCCTATACTACGTCGTTTTGTTGGTCTCACAGGCATGGGCACCCGGACCAGGTAGAGGGAACTGGGCCTGGACGTGGAAATTGTTTGGGCTACCTGATTTTAGCCCAAATTTGGTCTTTACTCAAGACCAATTTGAATTTTTTTTTCTTTTTCCCTTTTCTTCCTTTATCTATTTTTGTATTTATTTATTTTTCTCTGATTTTATAAAATGTTAAAACAAAGCAAAGACCTAAGTACACTATTTAACTCCTAAAATTACTTACAACTCTATTTAAAGACAAATGTAATGCAAAGAACTATTTTCTTGCAATTTCCTTTACATTTTATTCTAAAACTAATTAGTACTAAAATTGTGAAGTTAAATCCCTAAATGCCAATGCATATTTTTTGTATTTTCATATGGATAAAAATGCACAAATAAAAATGCAACAATTACCAAAGAATGCCACAAAATTCACAAAAATTTATAAAATACTAGGAGAAATTGTTTTTGTTTGAAATTTGGGAATTACTGCTTAGGGCAAAAATCACGTGCTCACAGGTTGGAGAGGTTCGGTAGGCTTCAACCCCCGACATTCAGTGGTGTTGAGGGCGAGGATGCCCAGGGTTTTCTGAATAAGTGCCAGTGTATGCTTCGTACTGTGGGTATTCTGGAGTCTAGTGGAGTGGCTTTTACTACCTTCCAGTTCACAGGGCCTGCATTTAATTGGTGGGAGGAGTTCGAGAGGCGTAGGCCTATTGGAGCAGCGCCCCTCACGTGGCAGCAGTTCTCTACGGTATTCTTGGAGAAATATGTACCCCAGTCTCACAGGGAAGAGCTGCGTCGTCAGTTCGAGTGGTTGACTCAGGGAGATATGACAGTGACTCAGTATGAGTTGAGGTTTACACAGCTAGCTCGGCATGCTACGTGGATGGTCCCGACAGATCGCGAGAGGATCAGAAGGTTTGTGGATGGTATCAACTATCTGATTCGCATATTGATGACTAGAGAAAGGGCTATAGCAGTTACATTTGAGGAGGTAGTTGATGCGGCTTGTCAGATTGAGACAGATCGTCGTCGGGAGCGTGAGGAGAGGGAGGCTAAGAGGCCTCGAGGTTCAGGTAGTTTCAGTGGTGCTCCGTCTAGGGGCCAGTTCCAGCGCAGCAGAGGTCGTTCCTTCAGACCTCCTCAGTCAGGTTGTTCAGGGTCCAGTGGGGCTTCGTCAGGCCGTGGTCATCAGGGTCATCAGCAGAGCCAGCCTGCACTGAGTGCCCTTCCAGCCCAGAGCTCTGCTCCTGCTTCTTCAGCCCAGGGTTCGTCTGCAGCGAGGGGTTCCCATCAGTCCCCTTCTCCAGCTCCAGGTCGTTGCTATGAGTGCGGTGAGTTGGGTCATATGAGGAGACAGTGTCCCCGGTTCCGTAGTAGACAGTCTCAGCAGAGGAGTCAACCCTCATCTTCTGCTCCTGTTTCTTCAGCACCCACTCAGTCAGCTAGGAGTGGAAGTCAGGTAGCCAGAGGTCACCCCAGGGGTGAGGACCGTACTGGCGGTGGTCAGGCTCGATTCTATGCTCTTCCAGATAGGAGAGACGCCAGTGCATTAGATGCAGTCATCACAGGTATTATCTCAGTCTGCCACAGGGATGCCTCTGTCTTATTTGATCCCGGATCTACCTACTCCTATGTATCTTCATATTTTGCTCATCATTTGGGTACGACCCGTGGTTGTCTTGCCTTGCCTGTGCATGTATCTACCCCGGTGGGTGATACTATTATTGTGGATCACGTATATCGATCCTGTCTTGTTACTATTGGGGGTCTGGAGACCCGAGTTGACTTGTTATTATTGGGCATGGTGGATTTCGACGTGATTCTGGGTATGGATTGGTTATCTCCGTACCATGCTATTCTGGACTGTCATGCCAAGAAAGTTACGTTGGCTATTCCAGGTATTCCGAGGATCGAGTGGCGAGGCGTGACTGACTATGTACCCGGCAGGGTGATTTCCTTCCTAAAAGCCCAACGGATGGTTCGGAAGGGTTGTTTGTCGTACTTGGCTTTCGTTAGAGATGTTGGAGCTGAGACTCCTAGTCTTGATTCGGTTCCCGTTGTGAGGGATTTCCCTGATGTTTTTCCAGCGGACCTGCCGGGCATGCCGCCGGACAGGGACATTGATTTCGGTATTGATCTGGTGCCGGGCACTCAGCCCATTTCTATCCCTCCCTATCGTATGGCACCAGCGGAGTTAAAGGAGTTGAAGGAACAACTTCAGGAACTCCTAGATAAGGGGTTCATTCGCCCGAGTGTGTCACCTTGGGGTGCACCAGTGTTATTTGTAAAGAAGAAGGATGGCACAATGAGAATGTGCATTGATTACAGACAGCTGAACAAGGTGACAGTGAAGAACAAGTACCCACTACCCCGTATTGAGGATTTGTTTGATCAGCTTCAGGGAGCAAGGGTATTCTCTAAGATTGACCTCCGATCGGGCTATCACCAGCTGAAGATTAGGGATTCAGACATTATGAAAACGGCTTTCAGGACGAGATATGGGCACTACGAATTTCTAGTGATGTCCTTCGGGCTGACTAATGCCCCAGCCGCATTCATGCACTTGATGAACAGTGTATTTCGGCCGTATCTGGATTCTTTTGTGATCGTGTTTATTGATGATATTCTGGTATACTCGCGTAGCCAGGAGGAGCACGCGCAGCACCTAAGGGTGGTATTACAGAGATTGAGAGAGGAGAAGCTTTATGCGAAGTTCTCTAAGTGTGAGTTCTGGCTTAGTACTGTGACTTTTCTGGGACACGTGGTGTCCAGTGATGGTATTCAGGTTGACCCAAAGAAGATCGAGGCGGTGCAGAGTTGGCCCAGACCGTCCTCAGCTACTGAGATCCGGAGTTTCCTCGGTTTGGCGGGTTATTACCGCAGGTTCGTTCAGGGCTTTTCATCTATTGCTTCGCCTTTGACGAAGTTGACACAGAAGAATGCTCCATTTGTGTGGTCGGATGAATGCAAGGAGAGTTTCNAGAAGCGGGCCCGGGGCTCGGGTTTTGCCAACTTCGTGAATTTTAGTACTTTTCGAGTATTTTTGATTGGGTTATGTTTCTTTAACCCATATTTATGTATTCGTTGTGATTTTGACTAGATTCGACGCGCGAGGAGGTCAATACGAAAGGAAAAGGCATTGCGGACCATTCTACGGCCGGTTAGAGGTGAGTAGTTGGTGTATATGATGGCCTGAGGGTTTGGAACCCCGGCTTATCACATTGTGACGCTATGTTAGGGCGGGACTCGCACCCCATGGCAGGTGCGGGATTGGTTATGACTGGGGATTGAGACTTAGTCCATCCCGAACAAGAATGTTTCTATATTGGCGACTGATACACACCCTGTATTGGATATATCTGGGCTTATTGCCGGGTTTGGGGCCTTGTGCCGATCTGTAGCATCCTTAGAGGATGATTGTCATGGTGATAGCATGCTTTGTATAACCATTGATCTCAGTCGTGTGTTTAATCACTGTTATGAAACGCTAAGTCACTTTTCCTTAAGTTTAATATCTAAAGTATATTCTTCTTAATAAATTGGAAATTGAGAAATTAATTGAATCTGTTACGTGACTCATATGCATGTTGTGGACTGAGTATGGATCGAGCTGCACGCCGCAGCGAATGGTATGATTATATTGCGCTTGGGCTGAAGGAGCCCCTCCGGAGTCTGTACACACCCCCAGTGAGCGCCGTCGACGTTAAATGGATCGAGCTACGCGCCGTAGCGGTCATGTGCATTGCATTGCATCTTTACATTATACTTGACTGATATATTTGAAGTTGTTTGCTGTTAGTTCGTAGTTAGGTGTAGGACTGTTAGTTTTAGCTTTGCTTTGTGGTATTTCGTGGATTTCTTATCTTCAGACATTTTATATGCTTATTACTCACTGAGTCGGTAGTACTCACCCCTACTCCCTGCACCTTGTGTGCAGATTCAGGTACACCGGAGGCTTAGCTGAGCAGTCTTTGTTTTCCAGAGCTATTCAGAGTTGTTGAGGTAGCTGCTTGACGTTCGCAGGACCTGACTACTCTTCCTATTTCAGTTTTATTTATATATACATTTCCAGACTTGAGTATTTTCGTTCAGATATTGTTATTCAGATTGTTTTAGAGGCTCTAGACTCGTGACCCCAGGTCTTTGGGAGCGTTTTTATCAGACTTCGTGTTTTTCTCAGTATTATCCTATTATAAATATTGGATTATTATTCTAAAACCATTATAATCTCTTTAGATTGTCGGTTTGAGGTTTACGGTTAATTTGGGAATGATTGTGGTCTGGCTTACCTAGCAATGTTGTTGGGCGCCATCACGATCGGGTTTGGGGTCGTGACATCTTTTTATTTTTATTTTAACTGATAAATGCTGACCCGATTAAGAGGGTATTGACCCGACCCAAAACCCATATACTTAAGCAATTGGAAAGAATTTATCAGAAGTTCTTTCGATGCATTGATAACTAGTATTTTTTTTGTCTAATTTTATATGGCGATGTTTAAATTCGAGAGCTAAATATGTTTTTATTTGATTATAATTTTTTAAATATATATTTTAGATATTTTAGCTTATCAATTATTGTACTTGTAGAAGGTGGAATTACAAATCTCTATGGTGCTTTTACATATGCTAGTTTGTTTTAATGGTATTGTACATATTTTAAAGCAGGGCTAATATATTTACAAAGCATGTGAAAAAGTCATGGTTAGAAAAACTCGATTGGGACATTGAGAATACTAATTATCACTGAATCAGAAGTAATATCTTGTGATAAATTCTTCCCAATCCGTTGACCCTTTTGGTTGTTTGATTGATTGATATATGCATATGGATATTTTGTGGGATTAGATTGGCCCTCTTTTAATTGGGTCAATATTTATTAGACTAAACATAAAAAATAAAAACGAATTTCGGTCGGCCTGAAATTTTATAGGTCCATAAGAAATGGCCTACTGACAAATACTTATTATTTCGTCAGGACTTCTGTATTTATTTTATGGCATTTCAGGGTCATGCAACATAAATTTGTGATTATACCCACTTTTTCTTATGTATCAGCATATGCTAATTTTGTAAAAAGAATTGACGGACTTCGATGAACCTGAAATTTTGTAGGTCCATAAGAAACAACCTAGTGACTAATACTTATTGCTTTGTCATGACTTTTAAAATTATTTTATGGTATTTTGGGGTCGTGCAATACGAAGTTATGATTATATTCACTTTTTCGTGTGTATTATAATGTACATAGTAATTTTGTAGAATATTTTTGACGGACTCCATTTGGCCTGAAATTTTGTAGGTCCATAAGAAATGGCCTAGAGACTAATAAATTATTGCTTCGCCATGGCATTTAGGATCATTTTATGACGCTTCGAAATCATGCAACACGAATTTGTGATTTTATTAGTACATCCCAATTATGTAGAATTATTTTGACGGACTCCGATCCGCCTGAAATTTTGTTTGTCCATGGAAAATGACCCAGTGACCAATATTGATTGCTTCACCATGACTTTCAGGTTTATTTTATGGTATTTCGGGGTTATACAACACAGATTTATGATTATATCCATTTTTGTGTATATTAGTACATGTTGATTCTGTAAAAAAAAATGACAGATTCTGATTGGCCCGAAATTTTGTAGGTCAATAGGAAACAACCTAGTAACCAATATTTATTGCTTTAACATGAATTTTGGGTTCATTTTATGACATTTCGGGGTCATGGAATATAAATTTGTGAATATATTCGCCTTTTCATGTTGTATTAGTACATGCTGATTTTGTAATTTTTTTTGACGGACTCTTATTGGCCCGGAATTTTATAGGTCTATTGAAAATGGCCTAGTGACCAATACTTATTACTTCGTCATAACTTTTGGGTTCATTTTATCGTATTTCGGGGTCATGCTACACGAGTTTATGACTATATCCACTTTTTCGTATGTATTAAAATATGCTGATTCTTTTAAAAAAAATTTGACGGACTTTGGTTGGCCTGATTTTGTAGGTCCATAGGAAACGACCTAGTGACCAATACATATTACTTATCCATAACTTCCGGGTTCGTTTTATGGCGTTTAGGGGTCATGCAACATGAATTTTTTATTATACTCATTTTTTCATGTGTATTAATACATATTGGTTTTGTAGATTTTTTTTAACGGATCCTGATTGGCCTAAAATTTTGTATGTCCATAGAAAATGACCTAGTGACCAATACTTAGTACTTTCCATGACTTTTTTGTTTATTTCATGGCATTTCAGGGTCATGCAACATGATTTTGTGACTAAGTCCATTTTTTTGTGTGTATTAGTATTGTAACGATCCGATCGATCGTTTTGCTTTCTAGAACCCCTTTCCTCTAAATAAGACTTTTCGTACATGCTTTTATCGATTTATGACTTGCAGGGATGGTTATTTCAGAATTTGGAAGAGTTCGGGTTAAAATCGGAACACTTGGTTCCTTAGGGTTGGCGTAAAAGGCCAAGTTTGACTTCGGTCAACATTTTGAGTAAACGATCTCAGAATCGGAATTTGATGGGCACAATAGGTTCGTATGATGATTTTAGACTTGGGCGTATGTCACGACCCTAAACCCAGACCCGGTCGTGATGACGCCTCTCGTGAAGACAAGGCCAACCGACACACTACTAATTCATTTTAAGCAATTAAATCAATACAAATTAAGTCTCTAACATAATAATAATCCCAAAATAAGGTAAACAATACAGTTGCGGAATAGACAAAGCCCGAAATGGGGGTGTCACCAGTCATGAGCATCTATCATATAAACTACAAGTCTGAAAGAGTCTACACAACTATTACATAACTAAAACAGGAGAAAATAAGATAGAGGGAGAAACACTAGGCTGCGAACACCGAGCAGCTACCTAGTGAATCTCTGAAGTCTGCTAGAAGCTCTCAACCCTCTCAAGCAGGACCTGAAGCGCCTGAATATGCACGCGGGGTGTAGGGAGTAAAGTGAGTACTCCAACTCAGTGAGTAATAACAATAAATGAAGACTGAGCGATACAAAATCACGTTAAACACAGCAATATGCTATAAGAGGCAGAGTAAAATCAGTAAAGTACAATTAAACAGTGTAATATCATAAAGCACCTTGTAAGTAATTAAACAAGTAAAGGAAAGCAGCTAGAAAAGGTAAACACATAAGAACAGCCCCTCGGGCATAATAACCACAGAATCAGCCCCTAGGGCAATAACATAGAACAATACCAGCCCCTCGGGCTATATCTCATATCACAATGGGTACCCGCGCTCACTGGGGGTGTACAAACTCCGGGAGGGGCCCCTTACGGCCCAAGCGCAATATCAAGCCATCTCGTGGCATCATCAATAGGCTCTCGACCTCATATCAACAAGCCACCTCGTGGCGTACAAATCTCAGGCCCTCGGCCTCATAATCATAATCAGTGTATCACCGCTGCGGCGTGCAGCCCGAACCAAAAGAATCCTCACAACATAGGCCCTCGGCCTTACTCAGTCAGAATCTCATAAGCCACTCGGGCAACAGTAAAACATGACGCTCAACTCAAAATATCTTTAAAATATCATTTAAGGTGTCTAAAACAGAGTAAACATGGCTGAGTTATGAAAACAGTAAAATATAGCATGACTGAGTAAAATTATAAAGTCAAAACAGTGAGGAAATGGCAGTAAAAATCTCCTAAGGGTTCAAATAGTTGGCACGAAGCCCAAATATGGCATTTAGCCCAAAACATGATAACATCAAACAATTGACAATCAAATACGCAGTAAAACAGTCATTCGGGATGGACCAGGTCACAATCCCCAACGGTGCACGACCCCACGTTCGTCATCTAGCGTGTGCGTCACCTCAACATAGCACAACGATGTGTGATTCGGAGTTTCATACCCTCAGGACATCATTTACAATCATTACTCACCTCGATCCGGTCTAAACTCTAGCCCGCTTTGCCCTCTCAAAATGACCTTTGGATGCTCCAAATCTAACCAAAATCAATACATAACCATTAAAATATGCTAAGGGAACAAAGCCCACTCGAAAATATCCAATTGACATCAAAAATCCCGAAATTGCTCAAACCCGACCCCCGGGCCCACGTCTCGAAATCCGATAAAAATCACAAAACTAGATTCCTTACACTCTCACGAGTTCATACATAACAAGAACATCCAATCGGACATCAAATGCCCATTCAAATCCCCAAAAGAATTCTCAAACTTTTCTTCCATTTTTTCCCAATTTCCACTCTAATTTCTCAAATTAAATGATGAAATTCAAGACTAAATCATGGAATTAAACCAAATATGAGTGAAGAATACTTACCCCAATAGCTCCACTGAAAATCTCCTCAAAGTTCACCTTCTCCCGAGCTCTCCAATGGCTTTTATGATATTGGACTTAAACCCTCGTTTTTAAAATATAAGCTGACTGCCCAGGCTTCCTGTTTCGCGAACGCGGGATAACCATCGCGTTCGCGATGAACAAAATACCAGCCATCAAAAATGCTCTATGCGTTCGCGGTACCAGCCTCGCGAACGCGATACATACTGGATACAGAACTACGCGACCGCGGCCCAAGACTTGTGTACGCGATGAAGAAAGGTCCTCCAGCCCAGCTCCTAGCTCGACTCTATGCGAACGCGATATCCCATACGCGAACGCGAAGAAGTCCTCCCCTAACACTATGCGAACACGGGACATACTTCGCGATCGCGAAGAGCAATTTGCTGCTTCCATAAGAATACACTACGCGTTCGCGACACTTGCCTCGCGAACGCGATGAAGAACTGAGGCACCAGATACCAACAAAATACAGTAGTGAAACATGAAGAAAAATATAGCCCGGAATCAATCCGAAAATGCGCCCGAGCCCCTCGGGACCACAAACAAACTTGCCAACATATCCCATAACCTCATTCAAACTTGTTCCAACCTTCGGAACACTCAAAACAACATCAAAACACCAAAATCATATCGGATTCAAGCCTAAGAATTCCAAGAACTTCCAAATTCCGCTTTCGATCAAAAAGTTTACCAAACCTCATCCGAATGACCTGAAACTTTGAACACACGTCAAAAATGACACAACGGGCCTACTCCAACTGTCGGAATTTCATTCCGACCCCTATATTAAAATCTCACCTATCAACCGGAAAGCGCCAAAATTCCAATTTCGCCAATTCAAGTCTAAACCTTCCACGGACTTCCAAAACACATTCTGACCACGCTCCTAAGTCCCAAATCACCTGTCACGACCCAACCCCCAGTCGTGATGGCGCCCAACACACTGCTAGGCAAGCCCGACCTTTCAACAATATTCCCGACTTAAACAGATCATTAGTTGCAAGCACAGACAAAAATTACTAAACTGTTTTATCAAAATCCTGGAAATAACAGTGAAATGAACTGAAAGTTTAACAAAATACTGCAACATAATACCCAACTAGGACCCGGTGTCACGAACATGAGCCTCTAATACAGAATATCCCCTAATACAAGTCTGTCTAAGAGAGTGCGGAAATAAAGAGTAGAGATAGGAAGGAGAGATCAAGGCTGTGAATGCCATGCAGCTACCTCAATGCTCTCCGATATTGCTGTCCTGCTAGATAGTCCTCAATCAGCCTGTGATGCACCTGGATCTGCACGCAAGGTGCAGGGAGTAATGTGAGTACTCCGACCAAGTGGGTAATAAACATAACTAATGACTGAAGATAAGAAATCACGAAATAATACAAGGTAAACTATAACTGACAGCCCAGACATTTAACAGTGAAACAACAAGTCAATGCAGTAATAGTACAGAAGAATCCATGACAGGTAAACAGATAAGTAATGATGCATGAATGCAATGCAACACATAGAACGGTACATTCCAGTACCCGCTGCGGCGTGCAGCCTGATCCGTTTAACGTCGACGACGTTCACTGGGGGTATGTACAGACTTCGGAGGGGCTCCTACAGCCCAAGCGCAAATAATCAAGCCATCTCGTGGCACCAATATCCATATAATACCGCTGCGGCGCGCAGCCCGATCCATGTTCGGTCCAGAAATTCACACAATCCACACGGGCAATGTCAAATAATGGTTCTCAGCTCAGGATGTCAATAAAATAGTATTTTTATTTTCAAATCTTAGAAAATGACTGAGTATTTCAAAACAGTATTTGTACTTAGGACTGAAATCTATTAATATGTCAAATAATGTGAAAGTCAGTGATAGTGATCCCTGAAGGATTCAAATAATCGGCACAAAGCCCAAATATGTCCATGAAATCCAAGTAGGATGATTATCAAACAGGTCTTAGTCGAAAACACAGTATGAATACCACTCGGGACGGACTAAGTCACAATCCCCAATCACAAACGACCCCGCACTCGTCATAGAGCGCGTGTCTCGCCTCAATATAGCGTTACGATGCGATATTCCGGGGTTTCAAACCCTCAGGTCATCATTTACATCTATTACTCACCTCAAGCCGGCCCAAAGTCTAGCTCGCTATGCCTTTTCCCCTCGAATCGACCTCCTCGCGCGTCGAGTATGATCAAAACCACAAGGAATACATTACAATAGGCTAAGAAAACATAAACCAATCGAAAAGACTCGAAAAACATCGAAAATCACGAAGTTGGCAAAACCCGAGCCCCGGGCCCACTTCTCGAAAAGTTACAAAATTCACATCACCAGATTTTCCGTCTCGCCACGAGTCCATACATATCAAATTTACCAAAATCGGAGCTCAAATGCCCCCTCAAATCCCAAATTTTCATTTCAAAAGTCAAGCCCTAGTTCTTCCAATTTTACTCAAATTTCCATGAATTTAAAGGTTGATTCTTCAATAAAATGATGTTTCCAGGCCATAGGACTCACCTCCAATCAATTCCCGTCGAAACCCTCTTCAATTTCTCCAAAAAAGCTCTCAAGGTGCTCAACAATGGAGGAAAATGGACCAAACTTCGCGGATGAAATAATATAAAAAACCCTTCTGCCCAGGTAAATTTTACTCTATGCGAACGCGGTCAACGCCCCGCGTTCGCGATGAATAGAAAATCATTGACCAAAATTAACTCTTCGCGAACGCGGTGGCCAACCCGTGAACGCGAACCTTCAGGAGCCTCAACTACGCGAACGCGTCCCCAGGCACGCGATCGCGATGAACAAATACTCAGGGCCCAACTTCCTCTACGCGATCGCGGAAGCACCATCGCGATCGCGATGCTTCCACTCCCAGAACTACGCGAACGCGACCATGAAGATGCGAACGCGAAGACCAAATTTCAGGCCACCCAAATTCCCTCTACGCGTTCGCGACTCACCCATGCGAATGTGAAGAGCAATTTTTCTGCAACACCAATAGCTGAAACCTGCAATTATTTGAGTCCAAAAATGGTCCGATTGACCCTCTGAAACCACCCCGAGGCCCCCGGGACCTCAACCAAAAGCAACAACCCATCCTAAAACATTATTCAAACTTGCTCCAATCATCAAAACACATCAAACAACGCTAAAACCATTAAATCACATCGGATTCAAGCCTAAGTTTCTTCTAAACTTCCGAAATACGCATTTGATAAAAAATCCGACCAAAACACCTCTGAATGATCTCAAATTTTGCACACACATCCAAAATCACCTAACGAAGCTACTGCAACTCTCGGAATTCCATTCCGACCCCCGGATCAAAATCTCACCTACCAACCGGAATTCGCCAAAATACTAACTTCGCCAATTCAAGCCTAATTCTACACCGGACCTCCAAAATCAATTCCGATCGCACTCCTAAGTCACAAATCATCCCCCGAAGCTAACCGAATCACCGGAATTCATATCCGAGCCCTCTAACTCAATAGTCAACATCCGGTTGACTTTTCCAATACAAGCCTTCCTTAAAGAGACTAAATGTCTCATTTTCTACCAAAACCAAACCAATTCGACTCTAACTCACCAAATGCCGATAATGAAACATGAAGAAGCAATAAATGGGGAAAACAGGGCGGTAACACATGAGACGACGGGTCGAGTCGTCACATCACCTAACGGAGCTAACCAAATCATAAAAATTCCAATCCGAGGTCATCTACTAACAAGTCAAAACTTGGTCAAACCTTTCAAATTTTAAGCTTCAAACTGAGAATTGTTCTTCCAAATTCATTCTGATTACCCTGAAAACCAAAACCGATGATTTACATAAGTCATAATACATCACACGGGGCTGGCCATGCCCGAGAATTGGCGAACAAGGTGCAAAGCTCAAAACGACCGGTCGGGTCGTTACATCCTCCCCCACTTAAACATATGTTCGTCCTCGAACTTGCCCAGAGTTGTTCCAAAAGCCAACCAATCGCTGAATAACCTTACCATGCACATACCCGGGGGTGATCCCACGTCACCCTATCTCATATAGGTCCAATTACACAATGTAACTGAAATTTCACAATCCAACCTAGCCCATAAACCTTAGTACACATTTCCACTTCTGAGATCATCCACAAGATCAGAATCTCACATCTATACTCTGAATAAGCCCGAACAAGCTGTAATAACCAATACCTGCAACCTCAGGTGTAATTACATGATATACCACATAACTCAAACACTTGTAACGATAACTGCAAATCACAACAACTACACACAACAACCGAACACCGATAATAACCTCTTATAAATTAAAGTCTCATTCCAACACTTTCATATACTGCCCATGATAAATGAAACACGTAGAAAGTCATAACCATTCCTCAGATCAATCATTTGTTAAGCTACTTCTCCTTTGGCAAGGACCATAGCAAATTTCTGAGCCGAACATCAATATTATCCTTCCTACATGCTGAACCGAATCCGTTTGCATTCATTCTAGATCCCAACGATCTCATCTAATCCAACACAACTACTCTGGTGACGTGACACGTCAATACAATCTACAGTCATAACTCGTGCAATCCGTGCACCAATAAACAAAAATCCGAACGTACTCAAATCATGAAAAATGACTCAATGAAAGAGCTGTACCACAAGCTCACCAGTGCCACCACAACACAATGCTGAGAACCCGTCACACATTGTAGAAACAGATCACACGAGTCTAACCTGATGGGTCATACTTCCACATAACTTCGCTGCAGTGCGCGACCCTATCTAAATGCTGGTCCACATGGAACACCTCAAGTCACTCTGCTCAAAACCGACAACCACGCGTAATTTGATGTCTAGAACCAAAGCAAATCATCAACCACTGCGAAGCAATTGACATAACATTACACTCCCGAAAAGACACAACCGATACGCCATCCGCCGAGTAATACTCAATACTCTCCCCGCTCAATTTCCATGAGAGACCCCGATAAACCGCACCACATGTGCCTATACCCAACAAATTCCAACGCCTCGCAATACGGAAGGTAACTCATAGATCACCTCAGAACACTAATAGCTCAATAACAACCGAATCAACACATCCCTCAATAACACAACTCGGAGTCAACCAAGCCGACTCGATGAAGAACACACATCCCTATTGGCCTACCAATGAACCCCTTATCAAGGAGTCCCTGAAGCTGCTCCTTCAACTCTTCTAACTCCGTCGGTGCCATACGATACGATGCCCATCTTCAAATCAATACCGAAATCAACAACCCTGTCCGGCGACATGCCCGGCAGTAGGAAACACATCCGGAAAAATCCCTCATCACTAGAACGGAATCAACGGTAGGAGTTTGTGCACTGACATCCATCACTAAGGCCAAATAAGAAAGACAACCCTTCCCAGCCATCCACTGGGTCTTCAAAAGGACACCACCCTACTTGGAACATAATCCGTCGAACCTCGACACTCAATCCGTGGCATTCCCGGCATAGCCAACATCGCCGCCTTAGCGCAATAGTCCCGAATAGCACGACATAGAGAAAACCAATCTCTACCCAATATCACATCAGAATCTAACTTATCAAGCAGCAAAAGATCCACTCAGTTCTCCAAACCCCGATAGTCACCACACAAGGCCGATAACCACAACATAACCTGTTTATGAGAACTCCCAGTTTCCAAATCCATATAGCACACGAATTACCATACCCGATCCCAATTCCGCCGTCCGAATACACAACACACTTCTAACACTCAATCATCCCACGAGAGGTACTCCAAAAATTCTTCCGTGCCACCAAGCAAACTCGAATACCAACAGTCGATCCAACAAGAGAGTGCTGCAATACTAATGAAGTACCATCAACTCAATCACATTGCCCTATTTCTGAAACGTATACCCTCACCAAGCCACACCGATTAGCAATATCATTTGCCTAATCATCTGAAACTGCCCATGCTATCTAAGAATTTATGACCCTTCCTCTCAGAACTGAACCGTGACCTTACTCATACAAATCTCAATACTACACAGCATTCGCACATACCATATCATCCTAGGATACACATGAGAACTTCATACCCCTTCCGGGTCACAAGCAGCTATGTACTCAACTAGCCAAGAACATTCCATTGGTCCCATCTAGAAGAAAATCACTACACATCCCATGCTTCTCACACTCGTAGAAAATATGCATCTCTAACCGTGGTAGAAACCATCAAGAACCATCCGAATTCCATTTGCACAAAACTGAACCGTCAGGACTGTATCCTTCTAACTCAACCAAGCTACGTAGTCCACTAAACCCAAGAGCAGTGCCGTGTAACACTTGTATACTCTCATTAGCTCATAAGCACCCAAAGAGCTAATCATATCCTTACCCTGCCGATCCGGCCTACTACCAAGCTTTCCCATTTATCCGAGTTTCCTTCTGATTTACCTTCAACTTGATACTTCTTCTTGCTACAACACCACAGTTCCTCAACACAGACTCACTACACGAGACTCAAACATAAAACCACACCGTCTAAGGCTCATAAGCCGCTGGATACTCTCTTAAATATTTCTCAATCGCACCACATTCAAAATACCTACCCCGAAGGGACTTCCTACGAATCCAAAGCCATTGCCTTCCTAATACTGATATATAGAATCCCATAATTGATATAGAAATGACACAAGTCTTGACACCCTCCAATGCAAACCTCAGTTTCTAGCCAAATTATACACTTGAAAATCTCCAATTGTTACATGTAAAATCTTGAACTCATTAGGACCATTCTCGAGAGTCATCCACTCTACTCAAACCAATTAGACTGATCAAATGAACCGAACAACCTGTGCCTCAATAGCACTCCGACACCGCAGAATGTAACCTCGCCTTAATGCAACCAAGCAACTTCCTGCTCTATGCACCGCACATCTTTTGCCAATAACCACTCAAGACATTCCGTGATTCTCATACACCTATGAAGCATGACATAACCTTTATTGAAATTTCCTTTACTCATTCCTTCCTTGATCTCAACCTCCGTAAGCCATAACTGATTCACCCGAATACCTCAAACTGAAACCAACATAACACATAACCGTGCAAACAACTAATCAATAACAGACTCCCCCACTTGGCTCGAAGCCATAGATCAAAACACACAATAACTCATAATACATATACTCTATTACTGCCATAATACCATAGTGAGATTAAACTCAATCCTTCATAAGCTCGTACAACACAGACCATCTAGTACCTCAAATCTTCTGCAAATCTCGCATTCGCCCTCGTAGCAGTCAAGCCCACTCTCTTAAGCGACCTAAATTCAAATTACAGCGCATACATTTCGCTGGTAAAAGAGACATTCCAACAAACCACATAAGGATCACACCGCATTCAGAACACTCCGCAGGAGATAACCCACCTGCTTCGCCTCAAACTGACATTTCTTTATACCCTTCCACAGTCATAACCATTACGCAGTCATTTAATCATCCTGAGTCTGATCACATACCTCAACGTGAAATCCACTTCACTCCTACAACTAGAAAACATGAAAAGATTCTCCACACACCGTAACTCGGGGCCATACATCAAATCACAATGGAAATCAAGCACCAGATAGTTCTTACTACCCCCAAGCAGACCTTTCTCATCTCATCCAATTCATATGAACACATCTCGCAGTCACCTCACACTCACGTAACTAGCTAGTCATCACTTCCTTAATAGGGACACTATCGAACATATAAATCCAGAAACACGTGTTAACACAATCAACACCTCAGTGCTCAAGCTATAGGCAAAACCCGGCCTCAAGTCCTCTGGACTGGCCCAACACCAACACATAGAGATCTCATCTCGCTCCTCGATCAGGGAATCACAAGCCGTCGATTCACATCTGATACTGAGCACTCATGCGCACATACGAACGCGTGGAAGGAATTCAAAGAGTTACATTCCAAGCTGAATCAAGGACGCACGATAAGAATTCAAGAATGTGAAGTTTTTCCTAAAGGTTCTGTAGCCTCTCGAGGATAAATACAGACGTCTCCGTACCGATCCGCGGGACTCTACTAAACCTGCTCATGACTCATGAGACCTATGTAACCTAGGTTCTGATACCAACTTGTCACGACCCTAAACCCAGACCCGGTCGTGATGGCACCTCTCGTGAAGACAAGGCCAGCCGACACACTACTAATTCATTTTAAGCAATTAAATCAATACAAACTAAGTCTCTAACATAATAATAATCCCAAAATAAGGTAAACAATATAGTTGCGGAATAGACATAGCCCGACATCGGGTTGTCACCAGTCATGAGCATCTATCATAAAAACTACAAGTCTGAAAGAGTCTACACAACTATTACATAACTAAAACAGGAGAAAATAAGATAGAGGGAGAAGCACTAGGCTGCGAACGCCGAGCAGCTACCTAGTGAATCTCCGAAGTCTGCTAGAAGCTCTCAACCCTCGCAAGCAGGACCTGAAGCGCCTGAATCTGCACGCGGGGTGCAGGGAGTAAAGTGAGTACTCCAACTCAGTGAGTAATAACAATAAATGAAGACTGAGCGATACAAAATCACGTAAAACACAACAATATGCTATAAGAGGCAAAGTAAAATCATCAAAGTACAATTAAACAGTGTAATCTCATAAAGTACCTTGTAAGCAATTAAACAAGTAAAGGAAAGCAGCCAGAAAAGGTAAACACATAAGAACCGCTCCTCGGGCATAATAACCACAGAATCAGCCCCTCGGGCAATAACATAGAACAATACCAGCCCCTCAGGCTATATCTCATATCACAATGGGTACCCGCGCTCACCGGGGGTGTATAGACTCCGGGAGGGGACCCTTACGACCCAAGCACAATATCAAGCCATCTCGTGGCATCATCAATAGGCTCTCGGCCTCATATCAACAAGCCACCTCGTGGCATACAAATCTCTGGCCCTCGACCTCATAATCATAATTAGTGTATCACCGCTACGCCGTGCAGCCCGAACCAAAAGAATCCTTACAACACAGGCCCTCGGCCTTACTCAGTCAGAATCTCATAAGCCACTCGGGCAACAGTAAAACATGATGCTCAGCTCAAAATATCTTTAAAATATCATTTAAGGTGTTTAAAACAGAGTAAACATGGCTGAGTTATGAAAATAGTAAAATATAGCATGACTGAGTACAATTATAAAGTCAAAACAGTGAGGAAATGGCAGTAAAAATCTCCTAAGGGTCCAAATAGTTGGCACGAAGCCCAAATATGGCATTTAGCCCAAAACATGATAACATCAAACAATTGACAATCAAATACGCAGTAAAACAGTCATTCAACATCGACCAGGTCACAATCCCCAACGGTGCACGACCCCACGCTCGTCATCTAGCGTGTGCGTCACCTCAACATAGCACAACGATGTGTGATTCGGGGTTTCATACCCTCAGGACTTCATTTACAATCATTACTCACCTCGATCCGGTCCAAACTCTAGCCCGTGATGCCTTTTCCCTCTCAAAATGACCTCCGGATGCTCCAAATCTAACCAAAATCAGTACATAACCATTAAAATATGCTAAGGGAACAAAGCCCACTCGAAAATATCCAATTTACATCAAAAATCGCGAAATAGCTCAAACTCGGCCCCCGGGCCCACATCTCGGAATCCGATAAAAATCACAAAACTAGATTCCTTACACTCTCATGAGTTCATACATACCAAGAACATCCAAATTGGACATCAAATTCTCATTCAAATCCCCAATAGAATTATCAAACTTTTCTTCCATTTTTCCCCAATTTCCACTCTAATTTCTCAAATTAAATGATGAAATTCAAGACTAAATCATGGAATTAAACCAATTATGAGTTAAGAATACCTACCCCAATAGCTCCACTGAAAATCTCCTCAAAGTTCACCTTCTCCCGAGCTCTCCAATGGCTTTTATGATATTAGACTTAAACCCTCGTTTTTAAAATATAAGATGACTGCCCAGGCTTCCTCTTTCGCGAACGCCAGATAACCATCGCGTTCGCGTTGAACAAAGCACCAGCCATCAAAAATGCTCTATGCTTTCACGGTACCAGCCTTGCGAACGCGATACACACTGGATACAGAACTACGCGAACACGGACCAAGACTCACGTACGCGATGAAGAAAGGTCCTCTAGCCCAGCTCCTAGCTCGGCTCTATGCGAACGCGATATCCCATACGCGAACGCGAAGAAGTCCTCCCCTAACACTATGTGAACGCGGGACATACTTCGCGATCGCGAAGAGCAATTTGCTGCTGCCATAGGAATACACTACGTGTTCGCGACACTTGCCTTGCGAACGCGATGAAGAACTGAGGCACCAGATACCATCAGAATACAACAGTGAAACATGAAGAAAAAAATAGCCCGGAATAAATCCGAAAATGCGCCCGAGCCCCTCGGGACCACAACCAAACATGCCAACATATCCCATAACCTCATTCCGACCCCTATATTAAAATCTCACCTATCAACCGGAAAGCGCCAAAATTCCAATTTCGCCAATTCAAGCCTAAACCTTCCACGGACTTCCAAAACACATTCCGACCACGCTCCTAAGTCCCAAATCACCTAACGGAGCTAACCAAATCATAAAATTCCAATCCGAGGTCATCTACTAACAAGTCAAAACTTGGTCAAACCTTTCAAATTTTAAGCTTCAAACTGAGAATTGTTCTTCCAAATTCATTCCGATTACCCTGAAAACCAAAACCGACGATTTACATAAGTCATAATACATCACACGGGGCTGGCCATGCTCGAGAACTGGCAAACAAGGTGCAAAGGTCAAAACGACCGGTCGTGTCGTTACAGCGTATGTTTTGATCGGGTTTTGGATGACCCGCGAGCGTTTTGGCGCCTATTAGTGAAAGTTGGTTCTTGAAGGTTTTAGAAGTTCTTTAAATTTTATTTGGAGCGGGTTTCAATGATATCGAGGTCCAAATGGAATACTGAGATAGGGAATAGTTCTGTAATGTCATTTAAGACTTGCACGCAAAATTTGGTGTCATTCCGAGTAGTTTAAGTACGTTTCGGCGCATTGGAAGTAAATTGAAGAACTTGAAGTTCATAAGTTTGATTCAATTAGTTTTGGGGTGTGATTATTAGTTTTAATGTTATTTCGGGCATTCCGAGAGTTCGAGTGAGTCCGTTTTATGATTCCAGACTCGTGGGTATGTTCGGGCGGGGCCCCGAGGGCCCCGAGTGTCGATCGGACGAGGCTCGGACCAAGTTGGGAGCTTGAAGAAATAGCTGAAGCTCCCCAAACCTGTCATAACCGCAGCTGCGCTTGGCCAGCCGTAGGTGCGGGCTTGCAGGTGCGAGCCACGAGCCGCAGAAGCGAGAAATCAAGGCCAGCCCAAGAATCACAGATGCAATATATTGGGCACACCTGCGTGACCGCAGGTGCGAGAGCTGTGGTCGCAGGTGCAGCTAGGCTAGCAGAAGCGGCCCCTTCTGTCTGCACATGCAGAGACTGGCCAGGTGAGGGAAATGCGCACCTACGGTGGCTTTTACGCCAGGTGCAAGACCGTATATATGGCCAAGCCACCGCAAGTGCGAAAGTTGCTGGTCAGTGAGGGGTCATTTAATACGGACTTAGGCCATTTTT
Source organism: Nicotiana attenuata (assembly GCF_001879085.1). Taxonomy (NCBI): domain Eukaryota; kingdom Viridiplantae; phylum Streptophyta; class Magnoliopsida; order Solanales; family Solanaceae; genus Nicotiana; species Nicotiana attenuata. The sequence continues at coordinate 1,060,733 of NC_031996.1, read as the reverse complement.
ATCACATTTTCTTCCACTCTTGGGCGATTTGAGAGATTTTAAGGAGAGGATTTCGGCCTAGCTTTGTGAGGTAAGTAATTTCTACTTAATGTGAGTTTAATACATAGACTATGGATAGATTTCAACATGAAATTGGTAGAGATCATGGGTTTAGATGAAAAAACTAGGGTTTAATAAAAATGAAATTTTACCACGAAAATGATTATGGAACTTAGTGAAAATCATATATTTATGTTCCTAATGTTATGGGTAACAACTTTCTTCAAAAATTTTCGGAATCCGGGCATGTGGGTCCGGGGGTGAATTTTAGGAATCTTGCATTTTTGGGTTGGGTAATCACTTTAATAGTGGCGATATGAACTTTCGAGCATAGATTGATTAATTTATGTAATGTTTGAATAGTTTTGGATTGTTCGGCAACGATTTGAGGGTTTGAGCATAATCTTGGACCGGAAAGTAGGCATTGAGACGAGGTAAGTCTCTTTTTTAACCTTGTAAGAGGAAATTTACCCCATAGGTGAAATTAATTAATATGTGTTGTTATTGTGCGGGCTACGTACGCACGAAGTGACGAGAGTCCGTACGTAGCTACTATTCCTGTTTATGTCCGGGTAGTTTTAGGTTTACACCATGATTTGTGGACACCGTTGTTTGATTATATTTGTTAATTGTATCAAATGGAACTAAGTTGAGGATTTTTAAGAATTTGACAGCTTCAACTTGAATTGTCTTTATTTTGAAAAAAATCAAAAAAGGGTTATGATTTATTAATAAATTTATATTTGACCACATCGCAAGTATATTCCGCAAGCGGGGTAATTCTTTCCACTACTCTCATGGGAGCGGGCCGTTCGCCTCGGCAGGTTAATAGATGCATCTACGGTTTGTGCCGTTCAATCCTCGGCAGTGCAAAATTTACATTTATGTTGGATCGGGCCGAACGTCCTCGGCGGAATTTGTATGTGATAATAGAACTGGAAGTCCCTTTTATAATTGGTATAAATTCATTGTTTGAGAGATCAGTTGTTTTAAATGAAAGAAGTGCTTTGGGTTCTTAAATATGGTGAAGAATTGTTCAGTTATTTTTTGTTCTGAGTTTTATTGTTATCTCTATATATCATGCTTAAATAGAATCTCATATTATCATATTATTGGCCTTTAGTAATTGTCGAAGTCGACCCCTCGTCACTACTTCTTCGAGGTTAGACTAGATACTTACTAGGTACATATTATTTATGTACTCACGCTACACTTCTGTACTTAATTGTACAGGATCTGAGGCAGGTGCATCTGGTTACCAGTCCGGCACGCAGATTTGATCCCCATCTCGAGACTTTACGGTGAGCTGCCTCCGAGCCGTTCTACAGCAGCTGGAGTCTTCCTTATGTTTTATTTTTCTATCTATTTCCTTTTATACAGTAGACTAGTATTCTTTTATATATTTCACTAGATTGCCACACACTTGTGACACCAGGTCTTGGCACACACACTAGTAGACTTATGATTTTGGATTTGTTTATATGATTACAATTTATACTCATTTGCTTTCGCTTAATTATGTTACATTTGCAAATTTCTAAGTCTTTTTAACAAATGAGGAAATGTTATCCACTTAGTAATTTATTTAAGTGGAAAACCACTAATTTGATTAGTGTTGGCTTGCCTAACAACGGTGTTGGGCGCCATCACGACCTATAATGGAATTGGATCGTGACAACATGGTATCAAAGCACTAGGTTCACGTAGGTCTCACAAGTTATGGGAAAACCTAGTAGAGTCTTATGGGTCGGTGCGGAGACGTCCGTACTTATCTTCGAGAGGCTATAGGGTGTTAGGATACTACTATTTATTCATCTCCTATCGTGCAGTTGATGGTATACTAAGTTCCTTTCTCTCATTCTCTCACAGATGGTGAGGACGCATATGATGGACGTTCCAGACCCGGGAGGAGCTGCTCCCCCGGTTGCTAGTGGGCGAGGTAGAGGCCGGGGGAGGGCACTAGCCCGATGTAGGGGACGAGGGTGTCCCAGAGCTGTCCTAGTAGCACCACCAGCGGATCCAATGGAGGATCCCATCATCGAGGAGCAGGGCGAGATGCCCCCAGCAGAGCCAGCCCCGATAGATTTCATGTCAGCACCGGGCTTTCAGGAGGTCATGGGCCGTATGCTTCGATTCATGGACACTATGACTCAGGCTGGTCTATTTCCAGCGGACCCAGCCACATCTCAGGCGGGAGGGGGAGTACAGACCCCTACTACTCAGGCTTCTGGGCATGCAGCTGCAGTATATTAGACTTTGGGTGCACTACCCATGGGCGGAGTCCAGCCAGTTGCAACGGCTATACCTGAGCCTAGACCAGCTGTGGCCGGCGAGCCGCAGATGCTTTTGGATAGATGGACTAGGCTACACCTTGCTGTCTTCGGAGGTGAGCGACATGAGGATCCCCGGGACTTCATTGATAGGTTCAGGGACAGACTGCACAACATGAGGATATTAGAGTCGCATGGTGTGGATTTCACTACTTTCTAGTTGGAGGGTAGAGCCCGTAGATGGTGGCAGTCTTATCTTCTCGACAGGCCAGTGGGTTCACCTCCCATGACTTGGGACCAGTTATGCGGCTTTTCTTGGATAGGTATATTCCACCCTCCCAGAGGGAAGAGTTGCGGTGTTAGTTTGAGCAGCTCGAGCAGGGTCAGATGTTAGTGACCAATTATGAGGCGATATTTTTTGAGTTGTCTCGCCATGCACTTATGATACTTCCTATGGACGCAGAGAGAGTGCGGAGGTTTGTTGCGGGGTTGCACTCCGGTATTAGGGCTAAAATGGCCTGGGAGGTTGAGATGGGGACTGATTATCAGCTAGTAGTGGAGATTGCTCGGAGGATTGAGGGCTTCCGCCAGAGGGGTAGAGAGGAGATGCAACAGGACAAGAGGACCCGTTTCTCTGGAGAGTTTAGAGGTGGCCCCACTTGGGGCAGAGGTTAGTTTGGGAGGGGTCAGCCTAGCAGGCCCACATATCCAGCACCACCACCTTCTCGGGGTGCTCCAGGGCGACCCTATTTTAGTGCTATACTAGAGAGTTTTTGCCGCCCACCAGCTATTTAGGGTTCTTCCAGCGCCTATTTCAGTGCCATGTCGGAGAGCTCATTCTGCCCACCAGCCATCCAAGGGTTCTTCCAGTGGGTATTCAGGCCATCAGGGTCAGACTTTGGGGCAGCGGTCTATGGCACTGAGGGGTGAGTGTGGGGATCCGGGTCACATGAAGAGATTTTGTCCCAGACTTCGGGGCAAGGCAATATAGCAGGGTCATCAGCCCATGATTACAGCACCAGCCGTCCGACCACCCAGAGGCGGAGGGCATGCGGGTAAGGGTCATCTTAGAGGTGGAGGACAGGCAGGGGGAGGTCGGCCAGCTACTGGTCAGTCAGGCGGAGGCCAGCCAGCCGGCGCCCCATCTAGATTCTATGCTTTTTCGGCCAGACCAAATGTAGTGGCCTCAGATGTCGTGATCACATGTATTATTTCTGTTTGCGGTAGGGACGCTTTGGTATTATTTGATCTAGGGCCTACCTATTCATATATATCATCTCTATTTGCTCATTTCCTGGATATTCCTCGTGAGTCCTTGGGTACTCCTGTTTATGTGTCCACACTTGTAGGCGATTCGGTGGTTGTGGATCGAATATATCGGTCCTGTGTGGTCACATTCTGTGGTTACAAGACTAGAGTGGACCTTCTGTTGCTTGATATGACCGACTTTGAGGTCATCCTAGGTATGGACTGGTTATCCCCATATCAAGCCATCCTTGATTGCATGCCAAGACTATTACTTTAGCGATGCTAGAATTTCCGAGATTGGAGTGCAAGGGATCATCTGTTAGCACATCCAGTCGGGTCATCTCTTTTCTAAAGGCTTGTCATATGGTCGAGATTGGTTGTTTGGCTTATCTAGCTTATGTTCGGGATACTAGCACAGAGTCTCCGATGATTGATTCAGTGCCAGTAGTCCGGGAGTTCACCGATATGTTTCCTTCTGATCTTCCAGTCATGCTACCAAATCGTGATATTAATTTCTGTATTGATTTGGCTCCAGGTACCCAGCCTATATCTATCCCACCGTACCGTATGGCTCCGGAGGAGTTGAAGGAGCAGCTTGAGGAGTTGTTAGCAAAAGGGTTTTGTCAGACCAAGTGTATCACCTCAGGGTGCACCAGTGTTATTTGTAAATAAAAAAGATGGGACTATGCAGATGTGCATTGATTACCGCCAGTTGAACAAAGTTACCATCAAGAACAAGTACCCGCTGCTGCGTATTGATGATTTGTTTGACCAGTTGCAGGGTGCTAAGGTGTTCTCTAAGATTGACTTGAGATCAGGGTATTATCCGTTAAAGATTCGGGACTCGGCTGTTTCGAAGATTGCTTTCCATATCGGATATGGCCATTATGAGTTTTTGGTGATGTCCTTCGACTTGACTAATGCCCCAGCGGCATTTATGGATTTTATGAACAGGGTGTTCAGGCCTTATATTGATTCGTTCGTCATTGTCTTCATTGATGACATCTTGATATACTCACGTAGCTTGGGGGAGCACGGGCAGCATTTGAGAGTGGTGCTTCAGACATTGCGAGAACAGAAGCTGTATGCTAAGTTCTCCAAGTGTGAGTTTTGGCTAGTGTCTGTGGCATTCTTGGGGCATGTTGTATCAGGTGAGGGTATTAAGGTGGATCCCAAGAAGATTAAGGCAGTTCAGACTTGGCCTCGTCCCACTTCGGCGACTGAGATCAGCAGTTTCCTGGGGTTAACAGGGTATTATTGCTGGTTTGTGGAGGGCTTTTCATCCATTACAGCACCTCTAACTAGATTTACCCAAAAGGGTGCTCCAATCTGTTGGTCCGATGATTGTGAGGCGAGCTTTTAGAAGCTCAAGACAGCTTTGACTACAACACTGGTTCTAGTATTGCCTTCCAGTTCGGGGATGTATACGTTTTATTGCAACGCTTCACGCGTTTGTTTGGGTTATGTACTGATGCAGGAGGGACAAGTTATTTTTTATGTTTCACGTCAGCTGAAGATTCATGAGAAGAACTACCCTGTGCACGATCTAGAGTTAGCCGCGATTGTTCATGCTCTTAAGATCTGGAGGCATTATCTATATGGGGTGTCCTGTGAGGTTTACACTGATCATCGCAGCTTGCAGCATTTGTTCAAGCAAAGGGATCTCAATTTGAGGCAGCGCAGATGGCTTGAGTTACTTAAGGATTATGATATCACCATTCTTTATAATCCGGGCAAGGCGAATGTAGTCGCGGATGCCTTGAGCAGAAAGGCAGAGAGTATGGGTAGCTTGGCATTCATTTCAGCAGAGGAGAGGCCACTAACTTTGGACATTTAGTCCTTGGCTAACAGACTTGTGAGGTTGGACATTTAGAGCCCAGCCGAGTTCTTGCAGCGTTGTTACTCAGTCTTCACTATTAGAGCAGATCAAGGCTCGACAGTTTGATGATCCGCATTTGATGGTCCTTAGAGAGACGGTACTATGGGGTGGTGCGAAGGAGGTTTCTATCGGCGAGGATGGTATTCTGTGACTCCAGGGTCGTCTATGTTTTCCTAATATGATTCTAGAGGAGGCACACAGTTCTCGGTATTCCATTCACCCAGGTGCTACGAAGATGTATCGTGACCTGGGGCAGCATTATTAGTGGCGGCGGATGAAGAAAGACATAGTTGAGTATGTAGCTAGGTGCCTAAATTGCCAGCAGGTTAAGTATGAGCACCAGAGGCCAGGTGGCCTACTCCAGCAGATGACTATACTGGAGTGGAAATGGGATCACATTACTATGGACTTTGTAGTTGGTTTTGCGCGGACGTTTCAGAAGTTTGATGCAGTTTGGGTCATTGTCGACAGGTTGATCAAGTCGGCACATTTCATTTCGGTTGTGACTATGTATACTTTAGAGAGGTTGGCCCTGATTTATATTCAGGAGATAGTTCGGTTGCATGGGGTGTCCGTTTCCATCATATCAGATAGAGGCCCTCAGTTTACTTCACATTTCTTGAGAGCCGTACAGAGTGAGTTGGGGACCCGTGTCGAGATCATCACGTCATTTCATCCATAGACCGACAGGTAGTCGGAGCGGACAGTTCAGATCCAGGAGGACATGCTCAGAGCATGTGTGATTGTATTTGGAGGGCAGTGGGATCGATTCTTACCTTTGGCCGAGTTTGCTTACAACAACAATTATCATTCCAGCATCGAGATGGCTCCATTTGAGGCTTTATATGGTCAGCGATGTCGTTCTCCCATCGGGTGGTTTGAGCCCGACGAGGCTAAGTTATATGGTACTGATTTGGTAAGGATGCCTTGGAAAAGGTAAAGTTGATTCAGGAGCGACTTCGCACAGCATAGTCCAGACAGAAGAGTTACGCGGATCAGAAGGCGCGTAATGTATCATTTATGGTCGTCGAGAAGGTTCTCTTGAAAGTCTCGCCGATGAAGGGTATTACGAGATTCAGAAAGAAGGGCAAACTGAGCCCCAGGTTTATAGGCCCATTTGAGGTGTTGAGGCGAGTTGGGGAGGTTGCTTATGAGCTTTCTTTACCCCCAGCCTATCAGGAGTTCATTCGGTTTTTTACGTGTCTATGCTCTGGAGGTATCACGCCGGCTTGTCACATGTGTTAGACTTCAGCACTATTCAGTTAGATGAGATCCTAGGTTATAAGGAGGAGCCAGTTGCCATTGTTGCTAGAAAGGATCGCCAGTTGAGATCCAAGAGGATTTCCGTGGTAAGGGTTCAGTGGAGGGGCCAACCAGTCGAGGAGGCGACCTGGGAGTCCGAGGAGGACATGTGGAGCAGATATACATACTTATTCAGCACTTCAGGTATGAATCTAAACCCGTTCGAGTACGAACACTTTTTTAAGAGGTGGAGAATGTAATGACCCGACCGGTCGTTTTGCTTTCTAGAACCCCGTTCCCTTAAATAAGACTTCTCGTACATGCTTTTACTGATTTATGACTTGCGGGGACGGTTAGTTCGGGATTTGGAATAGTTCTGGTTGAAATCGGAACACTTGGTTCCTTAGGGTTGGCAAAGGCCAAGTTTGACTTCGGTAAACATTTTGAGTAAACGACCTCGGAATCGGGATTTGACGGGTCCGATAGGTTCGCATGATTACAATTTGTATTCATTTGCTTCCGTTTAATTATGTTACATTTGCAAATTTCTAAATCTTTTTAACAAATGAGGAAATGTTATCCACTTAGTAATTTATTTTAACGGGAGACCACTAGTTTGATCAGTGTTGGCTTGCCTAACAACGGTATTGGGCGCCATCACGGTCTATAATGGAATTTGGTCGTGACAACATGGTATCAGAGCACTAGGTTCACGTAGGTCTCACAAGTTGTGGGCAAACCTAGTAGAGTCCTGCGGATCAGTGCGGAGACGTCCGTACTTATCTTCGAGGGGCTATAGGGTGTTAGGAAACTACTCTTTATTAGAATATGCTGATTTTTTAGAATTTTTTTGATGGACTACGGTTGGCCTGAAATTTCATAGGTCCTTAGGAAACAACCTAGTGATCAGTACTTATTGCTTCTCAATGATTTTCTGAGTTCATTTTATAGCATTTCGGGGTAATGCAACATGAATTTTTAATTATATCCACTTTTTCGTGTATATTAATGCATGTTGATTCTGTACGATTTTTTTTGACAGACTCCGATTTGCCAGAAATTTTATAGGTCTATAGGAAACGACCTAGTGATCAATACTTTTCACCATGACTTTCGGGTTTAAATAATGGCATTCAAGGATCATGCAATATGATTTTGTGACACTATCTTTATGTGTATTAATACATGCTGATTATGTAAATTATTTTTGATGGATTATGACTGGCTTAAAATTTTGTAGGTCCATAGACGGCCTAGTGACCAATACTTATTGTTTTTCCATGACTTTCGAGTTCATTTTATGGCGTTTGAGGGTCATGCTACAAGAATTTGTAATTATATCAACTTTTTCCATTGTATTAGTACATGTCGATACAGTAGATTTTTTCTTGAGGGACTCCGATTGACCTGAAATATTATAGATCCACAGGAAATAGACTAGTGACCAATACTTATTGCTTCGCCATGACTTTTGGGTTTATTTTATGATGTTTCGGGGTCAAACAACAGAAATTTGTGATTGTATACACTTTTTTGTGTGTTTAGTACGTGTTGATTCTGTAGAATTTTTTTGTCGGACTCTGACTGGCCTGAAATTTTATAGGTCCACAGGAAATGTCCTAGTGAGCAATACTTATTGCTTCACCATGACCTTCAGGCTCATTTATTTTGTTTCGAGGTCATGCAATATGAATTTATTATTATATTTTTTTTTGTGTGTATTAGTATATGCTGATTCTGTAGAATCGTTTTTACAGGCTTCGATTGGCCTGAAATTTTGTAGGTCCATAGGAAACGGCCTAGTGACCAATACTTATTACTTCCCAATGACTTTCATGTTTATTTTATGGCCTTTTGGGGTCATAAAATACAAATTTATAATTATATCTACTTTTTCGTTTGTATTAGTACATGCTGATTCTGTATAATTTTTTTGACGGACTCCAATTGGCCTTAAATTTAGTAGGTCCATAGGAAACGGTCCAGTGACCAATACTTATTGCTTCACCATGACTTTTAGGTTTATTTTATGGCGTTTTAGGTCGTTTCTGATAGGCTCACAAAATTTGAGGCAATTCAGGGCAGATCGCCCGAATTCATGAAGATCGCGTGGACATTAGCACACGAAAAATGGGAAATCATGCTGAATTCTTGGTTTAGGGCCCTAAAACGCAGAAAATAAGGAATGATCGTGGAGGAAAAATTGGTATTATTCATTAGGCCATTTCTGATGGACCCACAAAATATGAGGCGATTCAGGGCCAGTCGCCCTAATTCATGAAGATGGCATAGATATTAGTACACAAAAAATCAAAAATCGCGCTAAATTCATATTTTATTGTCCTAAAATGCCAAAAAACGAGGAACTATGATGGATTAGCAATGACTATTATTCATTAGGTAATTTCCAAAGGGCCCACAAAATTATAAGCGATCTCAGGGCCAGTCTCCGAATTCATGAAAATGGCGTGGACATTAATTAGCATATGAAAAATCAGAAATCATGCCGAACTCATGTTTTATTGCCCTATAAAACCAAAAAATGAGGAACGATCATGGAGAAGAATTGAATATTGATTATTAGGTCATTTAATATTGGACCACAAAAATTTAGGCGATCCGAGGCTGGTCGCCAGAATTCATGAACATGGCGTAGACTAACACACGAACAATCAAAAACTCATGCTGAATTCCTGTTCTATGGACCTAAAACGCCAAAAAATGAGGAACGGTCATGGAGAAGCAATGATTACTGTTCATTAGGTTATTTCTGACGGGCCCACAAAATTTTGGACGAATCGGAGCCGGTCGATCGAATTCATGAAGTCGGCATGGACATTAGCACACGAAAAATTAAAAATTATGCTGAATTCCTATTTTATAACCCTAAAATGTCGAAATACAAGGGACGGTTATAGAGAAGCAATGGCTATTGTTCATTAGGTCGTTCTGATGAGCCCAATTTTTTTTAGGTGATTCGAGGTCAGTCACCTGAATTTATTAAGATGACGTCAACATTAGCACACGAAAAATTATAAATCATGCTGAATTCTATTTTTATGGTTCTAAAATGCTAAAAAATGAGAAATGATCATAGACAAGCAATGTCTATTATTCATTAGGCCATTTTTGATGGACTCACAAAATTTTAGGTGATTTGGGACCGGTTGCCCGATTTATGAAGATGGCGTGGACATTAGCACACAAAATATCGAAAATCGTGCTGAACTTGTTTTATGGCCCTAATGCCAAAAAAGTGGAACGTATATAGAGAAGCAATGACTATTTTTAATTAGGTCGTTTATGATGGCCTACAAAATTTTGGGCATTTTGGGGCCGGTCGCCCGAATTTATAATGATGGCGTAGATATTAGCATACATAAAATCGAAAATCGTGCTGAATCCTGTTTTATGGCTCTAAAATGCCAAAAATGAGCAATGGTCATGAAGAAGCAATGACTATAGTTAATTAGGTTGTTTCTGGTTGGCCCATTAAACTTTAGACGATTCAGGGCTGGTCGAACAAATTCGTGAAAATGGCGTGGACATTAGCACACGAAAAATCAAAAATCGTGTTGAATTCCTATTTTATGGCCCTAAAACGCCAAAAATAAGAAACGGTCATGGATAAGAAATAACTAATGTTTATTAGGTTGTTTCTGAAGGGCCACAAAATTTTTGATGACTCGGGGCTGGTTGGCCGAATTAATAAAAATAGCGTGGACATTAGGACACAAAAAGTTGAAGATCGTGTTGAATTCCTATTATATGGTCCTAAAACGCCCAAAAATGAGGATCGGTCATGGAGAAGAAATGGCTAATGTTCATTGGGTCTTTTCTAATAGGCCTGAAATTTTTTAAGAAATTTAGGATCGGCCGTCCGAATTCATGAAGATGGTGTAGATATTAGCAGACGAAAAATTGGAAATCGCGGTGAATTCCTATTTTATGGTCCTAAATTACCAAAAAATGAGGAACGATGATGGAGAAGTAATGACTATTGTTTAATAGGTCATTTATGATTGGCGCATTAAATTTTAGGAAATTCGGCTGGTCTCCTGAATTCATGAAGATGTCGCGGACATTAGCATACGAAAAATCAGAAATCATGCTGAATTCCTATTTTATGGCGCTAATACGCCAAAAAATATGGAACTATCATGGACAAGCAATGGCTATTGTTCATTAGGTAGTTTCTGATGGGCCCACAAAATTTTAGGCGATTTGGGGCCGGTCACCTGAATTTATGAAGATGGTGTAGACATTAGCATACGATAAGTCAAAATTTTTACTGAAATCCTGTTTTATTATCCTAAAACGACAAAAAATAAGGAACGATCCTGGAGAAGCAATGACTATTGTTCATTAGGTCATTTCTGATGGGCCCAAAAAATTTTATGCGATTCGGGGCCGCTCTCCCTAAGTCATGAAGATGGCGTGAACATTAGCACACGAAAAATCGAAAATCATGCTGAATTCTTATTTTATGGCCCTAAAATGCCAAAAAATAAGAAACATGACTATGGTTAATTAGGTTATTTATGATGGGCACACAAAATTTTAGGCCATTTGGGGCCGGTCGCCCGAATTCATGAAGATGACGTGAACATTAGCACACAAAAAATCAATAATCACGCTGAATTTCTATTTTATGGTCCTAAAATGCCAAAACATGAGGAACAATTATGGAGAAGCAATGACTATTGTTCATTAGGTTATTTTTTATGGGCCCACAAAATTTTAGACGATTCAGAGCTGGTTGCCCGAATTCATGAAGATGGTGTGGACATTAGCACACGAAAAATCAAAAATCGTGTTAATTCCCGTTTTATGGTCCTAAAACGCCAAAAAGAGGAACAATCATGGAGAAAAAATAACTATTGTTCAATAGGTCATTTCTAATGGGCCTACAAAATTTTGCGCAGTCCGGGGTGGTCGCCCGAATTCATTAAGATGGTGTGGATATTATTAGCACACGACAAATCGAAAATCATGTTGAATTCCTGTTTTATGGCCCTAAAACGCCAAAAAATGAGGAACTCATAGAGAAGCAATGACTAGTGTTTATTAGGTTATTTCTGATAGGAGGTGATTCGGGGCCGATCGCATGAGTTCATGAAGATGGCGCGGACATTGGCACACGAAAAATCAGAAATCGTACTGGATTCCTATTTTATGGCCCTAAAACACCAAAAAAATGAGGAACGATCATGAAGAAGCAATAGTTATTGTTCATCAGGTCGTTTCTGATGGGTCCACAAAATTTTATATGATTTCGGATCGGTCACCTGAATTTATGAAGATGGTGTGGACATTAGGATATGAAAAAAATGAAAATCATGCTGAAATCCTGTTTTATTGCCCTAAAACGCCAAAAAACGAGGGACGATCATGGAGAAGTAATGACTATTATTCATTAGATCGTTTCTGATGGGTCTACAAAATTTTAGATGATTTGGGGTTGGTCGCCTGAATTTATGTAGATGGTATGGACATTAGCATATGAAATATTCAAAGTTATGCTGAAATCCTGTTTTATTGCCCTAAAACGGCAAAAAACGAGGAACGATCATAGAGAAGCAATGACTATTATTCATTTGGCCATTTTTGATAGGCCCACAAAATCTTAGGCGATTCGGGCCGGTCTCCTGAACTAATGAAGATGGCATGGACATTAGCACATGAATAATTGGAAGTCGTGCTAAATTCCTATTTTATTGCCCCAAAATGCCAAAAAATGAGGAACAGTTGTGGAGAAGTAACGACTATTGTACATTAGTTCATTTATGATTGACACACAAATTTTTACGCGATTCGGGCCGGTCGCTCGAATTCATGAAGATGTCCTGGACATTAGCACACAAAAAATCAAAATTCGTGCTGAATTTCTGTCTTTTAGTCCGAAAATGCTAAAAAAATGAGGAACGATCATGGAGAAGTGATAGTCACTGTTCATTATGTTGTTTCTGATGGGCACGCCTAATTTGGTCCATTTTGGGCTGGTCGTCTGAATTCATGAAGATGGCCTGAACATTAGCACACGAAAAATCGAACATCGTGTTGAATTCCTATTTTATGGTCCTAAAATGCCAAATAATGAGGAACGGTCATGGGAAATCATTTTTTATTTTTATTAGGTCGTTTATGATGGGCCCATAAATTTTTAGGCGATTTTGAGTCGGTTTCCCAAATTCATGAAGATGACATGGACATGAGCACACGAAAAATCGGAAATCGTACTGAATTCTTATGTTATGGCCCTAGAACACCAAAAATGAGGAAAAATCATTGAGAAGCAATGACTATTGTTCATTACATTGTTTCTTATGGTCTTACAAAATTTTAGGCCTGAATTCATAAAGATGGCGTAGACATTAGCACACGAAAAATTAGGAATCGTGCTGAATTCCTATTTTATGTCCCTAAAACGCAAAAAATGAGGAATCATCATGAATAAGTAATGGCTATTGTTCATTAGGTCGTTTTTGACGACCCTACAAAATTTTAGGCGATTTCGGACCGGTCGCCCGAATTCATAAGATGGCCTGAATATTAGCACACGGAAAATCAGAAATCGTGTTGAATTCTTGTATTATTGCCCTAATACGCAAAAAATGAGAAATGGTCGTGGAGAAGCAAAGACTATGTCCATTAGGTTGTTTTTGATGGGCCAACAATATTTTAGGCGATTTGAGGCTGATCACTTGAATTCTTGAAGATGGCGTGGACATTAGCACACACAAAATAGGAAATCGTGCTAAATTACTATTTTATGGCCTTAAACACCAAAAAATGATGAACGGTCATGGAGAAGTAATGGCTATTATTCATTAGGTCGTTTCTAATGGGTCCATAAAATTTAAGGCATTTTTCGGGGCCAGTCGCCCGAATTCATGAAGATGATGTAGACATTAGCATACCAAAAAATGAAAATCATGCTGAATTCCTATTTTATGGCCTTAAAACGCCAATAAAACCAGGAATGGTCATAGAGAAGAAATGACTATTGTTCATTATCGTTTCTAATGAGCCCAAATTATTTTAGGAGATTCGGGGCTAGTCGCCCAAATTCATGAAGATGGCGTATACATTACCACATGAAAAATCGAAAAATCGTGTTGCATCTTTGTTTTATGGACGCCAAAAAAAAAGGAACGGTCATGGAGAAGAGATGACTATTGTTCTTTAGGTCATTTTTAATGGGCCCACAAAATTTTAGGCGATTCGGTGCATGTCGCACGAATTCATGAAGATGGTCGGGACATTAGCACACTAAAATTTTTAAATCATGTTGAATTCTTATCTTATGGCCCCAAAACGCCAAACAAAAAAGATGGATGATCATGCTAAAGCAATGACTATTATGGGCCCAAAAATTTTTAGGTGATTCGGTATCGATTGCCCGATTTCATAAAGATTGCATGGACATTAGCATGCGAAGATCGAAAATCATGTTGTATTCCTGTTTTATCTTAAACGGCAAAAAATAAGGAACGATCATATAGAAGCATTTACTATTTTTTAATAGGTCATTTCTGCAAGGCACAGTAAATTTTAGGCGATTCGGGGCTGGTCGCCCGAATTCATGAAGATGGCGTAGACATTAGCACAAAAAATTGAAAAACGTGCTGAATTCCTGTTTTATGGCCCTATGGCGCCAAAAAATGAGGAATGGTCATGCAGAAACAATGACTATTATTTATTAGGTTGTTTCTGATTGGCCCACAAATTTTTAGGTGATTCAGGATTGGTCGCCCGATTTCATGAAGATGACGTGGACATTTGCACATAAAAAATCGAAAATCATGCTGAATTCCTGTTTTATGGCCCTAAATGCCAAAACGTGGAATGATCATGGATAAACATGATTATTATTCATTAGGTCATTTCCGAAGTGCCCCCAAAATTATAGGTTACTTAGGGCCGGTCGCCCAAATTCAGGAAAATGGCATGGACATTAGCACACGAAAAATCGAAAATCGTGCTGAATTCCCGTTTTATGGCCCTAAAACGCCAAAAAATGAGGAACAATCATGAAGAAGCAATGACTATAGTTCATTAGGTTGTTTCTGATGGGCCCATAAAATTTTAGGCGATTTAGAGCTGGTCGCCCAAATTCATGAACATAGCATGGATATTAGCACACAAAAAATCAAAAATCGTGCTGGCGAAGTGATGATTATTGTTTCTTTGGTCTATTTTTATGATCCGGCAAAATTTTAGGTGATTCGGGTCCGGTCACCCGGATGCATGCAGATGGGGGGGGGGGGGGGCTATAGTACACGAAAATTTGGGAGTCGTGCGACATTCCTATTTTATAGCCCTAAAACACCAAAAAACAAGGAGCGGTCATGGAGAACCGATGATTATTATTCCATAGGTCGTTTTTGATAGGCTGGTAAAATTTAGGCTATTCAGGTCGGTCTCCCGATGCAAGCAGATGGCGTGGGCTATAGCACATGAAAATCTAAAAGTCGTGTGGCATTCTTATTTTGTAGCCCTAAAAATCCAAAAAATAAGGAACGATCATGGATAAGCAATGACTATTGTTCATTAGGTTGTTTCTGAAGGGACCACAAAATTTTTGGCGACTCAAGGCCGGTCGCCCGAATTCATGAAAATGGCGCAAATATTAGCACACAAAAAATCAAAGATCGTGTTGAATTCCTCTTTTTATGGACCTAAAACGCCAAAAAACGAGGAACGATCATGGAGAAGCAATGATTATTGTTCCTAGGTCCTTTTTGACGGGTCGACAAAATTTTAGGTGATTCGTGTCCGGTCGCTCGGATGCATGCAGATGGCGTGGGCTATAATACACAAAAATCTGGGACGTTCAGCATTCCTATTTTATGGTCCTAAAACTCCTGTAGAAGGTGTGGGCTATAGCACAAGAAAATCTGGGAATCGGGCAAAATTCTTGTTTTGTGGTCCTAAAACACAAAAAAGGAGTAACGATCATGGCGATGCAGTGAGTATTGTTCCTTAGGTTATTTTTAATAGGCTGGAAATAGTTTAGACGGTCCGAGTTCGATCGCCTGGCGCCATGGCGAAGGCTTGGGCTATAGCACATAAAAATCTGGAATCGTATGAAATTCTAGTTTCATGGCCCTAAAAAGCCAAAAAATGAGTAACGGTCATGACGAGGGAGTGACTATTGCTCCTCAGGCCATTTTAATAGGCCGACAGTATATTAGGCAATCCGAATCCGGTCGCCCGGGCCTGTGCAGAAGGCGTGGGCTATAACACACGAAAATCTAGAAATCGTGCGGAATTTATGGCCTTAAAACGCCAAAATAAGAGTAACAATCATTACGAGGTGATGACTATTGTTCCTTAGGTCATTTTTGATAGATCGATAAAATTTTAGGCAATCCGGGTCTGATTCTGATCGCCCTGGCCCATGTAGAAGGTATGGGATATAGCACACGCGAATTTGGAAATCAGACGGAATTCAAATTTTATGGCCCTAAAATACCAAAAAATGAGTAACGGTCATGGCTAGGTGGTCACTATTGTTCCTTAGGTCGTTACGACGGGCTGACAAAATCTTAGGCGGTCTAGGTCCGTTTTTCTGGGACCATGCCGAAGGCGTGGGCTATAGCACACGCAAATATGGGAATCGAGTGAAATTCAAACTTTATGGCCCTAATACGCCAAAAATGAGTAATGGTCATGGCGACGCAGTGATTATCGTTTCTTAGGTTGTTTTTGACGGGCCGACAAAATATTAGGCGGTCCGGGTCCATCACCCAAACCCATGCAGAAGGCGTGGGCTATAGCACTTGAAAACCTGGGAGTCGAGCAGAATTCCAGTTTAGTGGCCCTAAAAAGCTAAAAAATGAGTAACTGTCATGGAGAGGCGGTGACTATTGTTCCCTAGGTTTTTTTTAATGGGCCGATAAAATATTAGGCGGTCCTGATCCGGTCACCCGGGCGCATGCAGAAGGCGTGGGCTGTAGCACACAAAAATCTAGGAATCGAGCGGAATTCATGTTTTATGGCCCTAAAATGACAATAAACGAGTAACGGACTTGGCGAGGTGATGACTATTATTACTTAGGTCATTTTTGTTGGACCGGCAAAATTTTAGGCAGCCGGGGTCCGGTTTCCCCGACCCATGCAGAAGGCGTGGTCTATAGCACACGAAAATCTGGGAACTAGACGAAATTCTAGTTTTATGGCCATAAAATTCTAAAAACTGAGTAACAATCATGGCAAGGCGGTGACTAATTTTCCTTATGTCATTTTTTGATAGGCCGGCAAAATTTTAGGCAGTCCGGGTCCAGTCGCCTGGGCCCATGCAGAAGGCATAGACTATTGCACACTAAACTCTAGGAAGCGATTCCAATTTTTGGCCCAAAAATTCTAAAACACGAGTAACAGTCATGGCGAGGTCATGACTATTGTTCCTTAGGTCTTTTTTGATGGGCCGACAATCTTTTAGGCGGTAAGGATTTGGTAGCCTGGGCCTAGGCAGAAGGCGTGGGCTATAGCACAAGAAAATTCGAGAATCGGGCGGAACTCTATTTTTATGGACCTAATACGCTAAAAAATGAGTAACAGTGACGGCAAGGCGCTGACTATTATTTCTTAAGTCGTTTTTGATGGTCCGGCAAAATTTAGGCGGTAAGGGTCCCGTCGCGCGGGCCCATATAGGAGGCATGGGTTATAGCATACGAAAATCTGGGAATCTAGCGAAATTCTAGTTTTATGGCCCTAAAATGCCAAAAAATGAGTAACTGTCATGGCGAGGTGGTGGCTATTCCTTAGGGAATTTTTGATTTACCGGAAAATTTTAGGCGTTAAGGTTCCGTTCGCCATGGCCCATGCAGAAGGATGGGCTACAACACACGAAAATCCGAGAATCCAACGAAATTCCAGTTTTACGGCCTTAAAATGCCAACAACGAGTAATGATCATGGCAAGGCAGTGTATTGCTCCTTAGGTTATTTGATGGGCCGATAAAATTTTAGGCGGTACGGGTTCGGTCGCCCGGGCTCATGCAGAAGGCGTGGGCTAGCACGCGAAAATTTGGGTATCGAACGGAATTCTAATTTTATGGCTCTTGATGTTCTA
Source organism: Nicotiana attenuata (assembly GCF_001879085.1). Lineage (NCBI taxonomy): Eukaryota > Viridiplantae > Streptophyta > Magnoliopsida > Solanales > Solanaceae > Nicotiana > Nicotiana attenuata. The sequence goes on along the minus strand of NC_031996.1, from coordinate 1,042,976 downwards.
AACGTCAATACCACACAAGAGGGGGGGGGTGATTTGTGTGGTACCCAATTTTTCGCTTAAACTGCTTCTGGAAGGACCTGGTTCTTCTAGGTGTACTAACGACTGCTGTTTGCGGAATTAAAAGTACATAAAATAAAGAACACACGATTTTTACGTGGAAAACACCTGGCTCAAAAGGTGAAAAAACCACGACCTACTACTCAGTAGGATTTTCCCAAACTTCCACTAAAATTACTGAGCCAAAACTGCATTTACAAAACTCTTTGTAAACCTAAGGATTAACTCTAATCCCGTTGTGGCAACCAGCCTCTAACTGCTGCGACAACTTCAAGTTAACTCTAACTTGAATACTCAATATACCTATTACAATTGCTTCTAGATAAAGCTGAAAGGTACAATATGAAACACCTACTACAATTGAACTAGAATAAAGAAAGATACATAAAACTCTTTATGGAGTTGGTTCTTCAATCTCGTTCATGTAGCTTCTGGTTTGCACACTTGAATGACACACGAACTGCTTGTAACAAGCCTTGCTATTTTTCTCCCAATTCACGTTTAACTTCTGCGTTTTTGTGCAACTCTTTAATGTGAGAACATCCTGCAATTTATAGAGTTAGTAGATGAAGAAATAACTAGAGTTCTGATGCAACTCTTCCTTGGTGGAAGAGTTCTAGTTGATTTCAACTTCTAACTCCTTCCTTATCTTGGATAGTGTTCTCTTTGACTAAGGACTCCTTCTCCTTATCAATTATGCAACCTTTTCGATCAGGAGATATTAAATACACCAAGTTAAGCTTATCTCCATCACGTGCAACCCACATGCTCAAATCTGCCCGTTTTTGTGAACCTGAAGGATGGACCACTGGATGGACCTGGTTCATGTCTGAGTTCCTTTGTCAGTCTTCAAAACTAACCTTTACTTGGGCTAACAAATTCCCCCTTTTTGATGATGACAAACACTGTGCTTTTCATACACTTAGGCCCTGCCAGAACTCAACTCAAACATCAACACAATGTTAGAAACATTTTTCCTTTATATCACTTATCATCAAGGACCAGGTACATTAGGTTATAAACATCACTGTTCAAAGTGTAAACATCACTTGTTTAAAGCACAACCTCTTTTTCCCCTTTTGGCATCATCGAAAAGTTGCATAAAAAAAGTGAGATAACCAGATTTTAAAGTTTACTCATGGCCACTGGGGCTACTTCAAATGCAATCATGAATTAATCATCATATATCAAGCTAAGAATTTTAACCATCAAAGAAATATAAACAAACAGTTAGAGCAAAAGGCAGTGAATTTCATTGATGATTGATAAGATTCTACCACAAAGCATAAGAAGAAATAAAAATACTGAAAACATGAGCAAAAGAAACAAAAAGTCTCGAATTAGGTCACTGGTTGATCTACACTAGGCTAGAATTTAAGGCTTGGAAGAGGTAGGGGCCGGGTTATTTGCTTGGAGAAGTTTCAGCATGTCTTGAAGAATTCCATCATTCTTCTCTTTCCCTTGCAAGTTCATCTCTGAGAACATCTCTCTCAGATTGTACCTCAACCAATCGTGTCTTCAGCCTTGTTATCTCAGCATTCTTTGCCTCACTCTCCTGTAATAGAGCTCTGACCTTGCTATTGATAGGTGTCCTTTTAGATGAACCAGGTTCATTAGGAATGACATTGACTTCATAATCGCAAGCAAGAAGAGTATTAACCCCGAAATGATCCTTGCTTGTACCTTGAAATGTGCAAGCACAGTTGTGAGAATGAAACCATAGGGAATGGCATGAGTTTTGGTGCCATTGATAACCCTATCAGTAGGTCCAAGAGGGTTTCCTGTTCAGATGGAACAGGTTCATCTATATTTTTCCCAAGTTGAACCAACCCCTCAGCAGCTTCGCCAGACCCACTTCCCCCTGTTTTGCTCACACTCTCTTCTATTTCAGTAAATTCCTCTCCCCAAACAACCATTGCACCAGTTTCTTTTGTTAGACCAACAGGAGTGGGTGAAGAATCAACCACTCTTGTACCCTTTCCCCTCACAGTACTCCTAGCACCCTTGCTCTCTTTTTCTTTTCCTTTTTATTTTTACCACCAACTTCTCCAGATTCTGTAGTCTCAACACCTGCTATAGATCCTACCAGTACAAATCTATTCTCTAAATTTGCAGCAACTTCAGAAATTGTCTCAGGAGTAACTTTAGAATCAGAAGATACCTGTTCAGTTTCGGAATACCTACTTTCTTCCCCCTTAGTAGCAGACTTAAATGAATCTTCAGATTTCTAGGATTCTTCTTCCCTACCTGCTTTCAATTGCTTGTTTATTTTCTTGATCTGCTCTCCTTCAGCGACAATCTTACGAGCCATCATCTTTACTCTACTTTTCTTAGAGATTGGTGTTGTAGAAGGTGTGGAAGTGGTTTCCTGTGGTGGTGATGAAGGATTTTCAGAGGTGTTCGACATATCTGGGCTAGGGTATGGAAGAGAAGAGAATTAGATTGTGTTTGGAAGATGAAAGAAGAATGAGAGTTTTTGACGGCTTGAGAGAGATGAAGTAAGGAATACACTAAAGCTGATCAATATACAGGGGAATAATTGATGGGGTAACTACAGCTTTTCAGACTCTTAGAAGTTTAATCAAACTGAAATTCAGTTTTGAAGAGACGTTGGAGTGTATCCCTAGAATCTAGGTACTTCCATTCGGTTGGGACTCTTTTGAACGGGACTGGTTCACTTGTAACGGATAAGTCCAAAAGGAGTTTGGTATTTGGTAGGACTCTGCTCATGATCCAAATATAGTTATTTCAAATTATGCAGAGTGTAGAAAACATACCGTGTTATCTTGATGAACCAGGTTCTTCACTGATAATTCTCTTGTGTGAGTCTAAATTTGCCAAAATAGAGAAAATATCATTAGAGATTAATGAGTCATTTTAACACATGGCACAAGAGTATACTATGGAAAGTATGAGACTGAGCAAGATTTAATCTAATTATACACAATTTACAGACTTTCTAACCAATTTTTTTTTTTCAATCCTTTTTTTTTCCGTTTAACCTTGAACTGGTCCTTTTAGGTGATCTTAATCATCCCTAATTCCAACCTGTTCCTCTCAAAGTGATCTCTACTTAAGGCTTTTGTGAAGATGTCAGCAATTTGCTTGTCAGTAGCACAAAACTCCACAGTGATCAAGCCTTTCTCATAGTTGTCCCTCAAAAAATGGTGTCTAACATCTATGTGCTTAGTTCTCTTATGATGAACCGGATTCTTAGTCATACTAATAGCACTAGTGTTATCACAGAAAATAGGGATGCAACCAACTTCAATACCAAAATCCATCAACTGCTGCTTGATCCACAACAATTGAGCACAATCATGAAGCAGCAGCAACATACTTAGCTTCAGCAGTAGATAAGGCCACTGAATTTTGCTTTTTAGTAGCCCATGACACAAGACATGAACAAGGAAGTGTGCCATACCTGAGGTGCTCTTCCAATCCACTAGGAAACCTGCATAATCAGCGTCAGCATATCCCACTAGATTAAAATTACTACCTTTTGGATACCAAAGGCAAAGGTCAGTGGTGCCTTTCAAGTATCTCAATATTCTCTTTACATTAGTCAAGTGGGACTCCTTTGAATTTGCCTGAAATCGAGCACAAAGACCTACACTGCACACAATGTCAGGTCTGCTAGTAGTGAGATATAAAAGAGAACCAATCATTCCCCTATACAACTTCTGATCAACAGATGAACCAGGTTCATCTATATCCAATTTCGTGGATGTTGCAATAGGAGTGTCAATTTCTTTGGATGTTCCTTCCTGGTTTTGTTACTGAGGAATAGGTTCATGGACAGGTTCCCTCGAGGTTTGAGGATCAGTTCCTCTCTAGTCAGTTCCCCCTGTCATGTTGCCCTGGGTGGAAGGACCTGTTCCATCACCTGTTCCTTCCTGTGATGCATCTTCAGGCTGGACTGTGGTTTCACCATTTGAATTTCTTATCAGCCCAATCTCTTCATTATCTTGTTCCTGCCTCTCAGAAAGAATGTTAGTTTTAAAAAAAAAAACATATACATTTTTTCTACACACATAGTTCTTTTACTGTATATCTTATAAGCTTTACTATGTGAAGAATATCCCAAGAATACTCCCTCATCACTTCTGGGATCATACTTACCTAGGGAGTCTTTGCCATTATTGTGCACAAAGCACTTGCATCTAAATGCCCTAAGATGGGATATATTTAGCTTTCTCCCTTTAAGTGACTCATAGGGAATCTTCTTAACAAGAGGTCTAGTCATGCAAATATTTATGATGTAGCATGCAAAAATTCAGCAAACTTAGCATTTTCAAATTCAGTTCCATGATCAGACCTAATTGATGCAAGTTGATTACCTAGTTGTTTTTGAGTTTTTCTAACAAAAGAAGTAAACATGTCAAATGCTTCATCTTTAGATGTTAAAAATAATGTCCAAGTAAACCTAGAGTAATCATCAACAAGCACAATCACATGTCTTTTACCACCTCTGCTTAATATTCTCATTGGACCACAGAGATCCATATGGACCAGTTCCATCGTTCTAGTGGTACTTACCACTTTCTTGCATTTAAAAGAGGATCTTACCTGCTTCCCCCTTGCACAAGCCTCACAAACTTTGTCTTCCTTGGACTTGATGTTAGGCAGCCCTATCACTAGATCCTTAGAGACTAATTTGTTGAGTTGAATCAGACTTGCATGTCCAACTCTCTTGTGCCAAAGGAGGGGATCATTGTCCAACACACTTAAGCAAGTGAGTTCATTTTCTGAAAGTGTGGACAAAACTACAATGCATGTATTGTTTACTCTTTTTCCCTGCAAAACAATCTTGTCAATGGTAAGATTAATCACAAAATATTTGGTAGTGATGAATGCTACCAATTTACCTTTATCACATAATTGTGATACCCTAATTAGACTGTACTTTAGGCCATCTATCAAGTAGACATTCTCAATAGAGTGAGAATCAGTCTTACCTACCTTTCCAACCCCAATGATCTCACCTTTCTTCCCATTTCCAAAGGAGACATTACCTCCTTTGAGGTCCTCAAGTGAAAGGAACTGGTTCTTGCTTCCTGTCATATGCTTTGAGCAGCCACTATCCATGTACCATATTTGGCTGCTCCCTTTTACTTGGACCCACAAAAGGAAATCAGGAGTTAGTCTTAGGAACCCAAACTAATTTGGGTCCCTTTCTATAGGCAAAAGGGTGAATCAAATTCTTTTTGGCCCAACCTGGCAGCCTATTTCCCCCTTGAACAAATTCTTTATTCTTTTGACTAGCCTTTTCTTTTGCAATGCATTCACTTTTATAGTGACCAGGTTTACCACAATGTGTGCAAATTTTGTTCTCAGAAAGTGTGAGGTACTTGCTTTTGGGATCCCACTTAGGTGCAGAGGTCCCGTAGCCAAGTCCTCTCTTATTGCTACTCTGGTGTTCATGTAGCCATGAAAGTGCATCGGAGGACCTATTCCATTTAAAGGTTTTATCTAGCTCGTGCTTAACCTTGTTTAGATCCTCCTTAAGGACTCTTATCTGCTCATCTCTTTTGTACAACTCATCTTTCATTTTTCCTGCATTTTCTTCTAAAGTGAGTTGTGTGTGATCAGATTCCTTTTTACCAGTTCCTAATTTCAATTTTAGATTTTCAGATTTGAGCTCTAGGACTGTGGTGTCAAGTTCATGAACCTGGTTCTTCAACCCAGCATTTTTACTATCACTTTCACTAGCCCTAAGTTCCAGGTTTTTGCACTTAGCTTTCAGAATCACACACTCCTTAGAAAGTTGTTCCTTTTTATTGTTTATAACCTCAAATTCATCAATGAAATCTAGAAGTAACTCAGCGAGACTTTCTTTAGACAAAAATTTAATCTTGTTTTTAAGATGAATTATACTTACCTCAGATTCCTCATCGGATTTCCCAATTGCCATAAGTGCTTGTTCATCTCCATCTTCATCTTCTGAGTCATCATCTGAGCTTTCACCCCAAGCAGCAACCATAGCCTTTGTTGATCCTTTGTTCTTCTTGTGATGAACCCGTTCCTTCTTCCTGTTCCTTCGTTCAGCTCTTTCCTTTTTCCATTCAATTTCCCATTGAGGGCAGTTTTTGATGTGGTGATCAGTCTTCCCACACTTGTAACACCCCTCATTGGTTTGTTTTTCAGGAACCCTTGGTTTGTTGTAGCTTCCACTTCTTGAAGGACCATTTTCTCTCATTAGGTACTTCTTGAAATCCTTTGTGATCATGGTCATTTCATCCTCCTCTAGATCAGCACCTTCAGTGATTCTGAATGCCATGCTCCTTTCTTTCTTGGGTGCATCCATCTTCATGGTTTGCCTTCTAAGTTCATAGGCAGTGAGATTTCCAATTAGCTCATCCAATTTAAGAGTGGCAATGTTCTTTGATTCCTGAATAGCTGTGATTTTGCTTTCCCAAGAGACTGGCAGTACCCTTGTCAAAATCTTCTCGACTTTGTCTTTTTCAAGAATAACCCTTCCAAGAGACTTAAGTTCAGTGTATACATCTCTTGGATGGTTTCCCCTTCATTCATGGTGAAATTTTCATATTGAGAATACAGTAGTGTTCCTCTGGACCTCTTCACTTGAGGTGTTCCTTCATGAGCCACTTGCAAAGTGCCCCAAATTTCCTTAGCAGTGGTACAACTTTGAATTCTACTGTACTCGTCTGGACCAAGTCCACACACAAGCCATTTCTTGGCCTTTGCATTCTTTTCCCACTTCTTCAAGTCCTCAGCAGTGCAGTCAGCTCTTGTCTTTGGCACATCCAATCCTTCAGCATTCTTCTTTGTAGTTGCTAGAGGACCATCAGTGACTATGTCCCAGAGTTCATAGTCTTCTCCTATGATGTGATCCCTCATCCTGTTTTTCCACCAAGAGTAGTAGTGGCCATTAAAGAGTGGAGGCCTATGAGTGGATTGCCCTTCCCAGTTCCCAGATGGTTGCTCTGATACCAATTGATGTTCTAAACATCAATACCACACAAGAGGGGGGGGGGGTGATTTGTGTGGTACCCAATTTTTCGCTTAAACTGCTTCTGGAAGGACCTGGTTCTTCTAGGTGTACTAACGACTGCTATTTGCGGAATTAAAAGTACATAAAATAAAGAACACAAGATTTTTACGTGGAAAACACCTGGCTCAAAAGGTAAAAAAACCATGACCTACTACTCAGTAGGATTTTCCCAAACTTCCACTAAAATCACTGAGCCAAAATTGCATTTACAAAACTCTTTGTAAACCTAAGGATTAACTCTAATCCCGTTGTGGCAACCAGCCTCTAACTGCTGCGACAACTTCAAGTTAACTCTAACTTGAATACTCAATATATCTATTACAATTGCTTCTAGATAAAGCTGAAAGGTACAATATGAAACACCTACTACAATTGAACTAGAAATAAAGAAAGATACATAAAACTCTTTATGGAGCTGGTTCTTCAATCTCGTTCATGTAGCTTCTGGTTTGCACACTTGAATGACACACGAACTGCTTGCAAGAAGCCTTGCTATTTTGCTCCCAATTCACGTTTAACTTCTGCGTTTTTGTGCAACTCTTTAATGTGAGAACATCCTGCAATTTACAGAGTTAGTAGATGAAGAAATAACTAGAGTTCTGATGCAAGTCTTCCTTGGTGGAAGAGTTCTAGTTGATTTCAACTTTTAACTCCTTCCCTATCTTGGATAGTGTTCTCTTTGACTAAGGACTCCTTCTCCTTATCAATTATGCAACCTTTTCGAACAGGAGATATTAAATACACCAAGTTAAGCTTATCTCCATCACGAGCAACCCACATGCTCAAATCTGCCCGTTTTTGTGAACCTGAAGGATGGACCTGGTTCATGTCTGAGTTCCTTTGTCAGTCTTCAAAACTAACCTTTACTTGGCCCAACAGCTCTAAAATGCCAAAAAAGGCGATGACTATTGTTCCTTTGGTCATTATTGATGGGCCGGGTTATTTTAGTCGGTCCGAGTCCGGTCGCCTGGGCCCATGCAGAGTCGTGGGCTATAGCATACGAAAATCCTAGAATCGTGCGGAATTAAAGATTTAAAATGCCAAAAAATGAGTAACGGTCATGGTGAGGCGGTGACTCTTGTTCCTGAGGTCGTTTTTTATAGGCCGGCAAAATTTTAGATGATTCGTATCTAGTTGTCTGGATCCATGCAGAAGGTGTGGGCTATAACATACAAAAATATGGGAATCGGGTAGAATTTCAGTTTTTTTGCCCTAAAACGCGAATAAACGCGTAACGGTCATGGCGATGCAGTGATTATTGTTCTTTAGGTCATTTTTTATAGGCAAGAAAAAGTTTAGGCGGTCCGGGTTCGGTTGCCCGGGCCCATGCCGAAGGCCAAGTCTATAGCACGCGAAAATCTAGGAATCGTGCGGAATTCAAGTTTTATGGCCCTAAAACGCCAAAAAACGAGTAATGGTCATGGAGAGGCGGTGACTATTGCTCCTTAGGTCGTTTTTGATAGGCCAACAAAATTTTAGGCGGTCTGGGTCCAGTCGCTCGGGCACATGCAGAAAGCGTGGGCTCTAGCACACAATGATTAACGATTATGGTGAGGCAGTGACTATTGTTCCTTAGGTCATTTTTGATGGGCTGGCAAAATTTTAGGCGGTCCGTGCCCGGTCATCCGGGCCCATGCAGAAGGCGTAGGCTACAGCGCACGAAAATCTGAGAATCGGGGAAGTAAAATTTTATGGCCCTAAAATGCCAAAAAACGAGTAATGGTCATGGCAAGACATTGACTATAGTTCCTTAGGTATTTTTTGATGGGCCGACAAAATTTTAGGCGGTTTGGGTCTGGTCGCCCGGGCCCATGCTGAAGGCGTGAGCTATAGCACACGAAAATTGGGAAATCGGGTGGAATTCTAATTTTATGGCCCTAAGACGCCAAAAAGTGAGTAACGGTCATGGCTAGGTTGTCACTATTGTTCTTAAGGTCGGCAAAATTTTAGGCGGTCCGATTCTTGTTGCGCAGACTCATGCAGAAAGCCTGGGCAATAGCACCCGAAAATATGGGAATCAGGTGGAAACCCAGTTTTATGGCCCTAAAACGCCAAAAAAGGAGTTACGATCATGGCGAAGTGGTGACTGTTTCTCTTTAGGTCATTTTTTATGAGCCGTCAAAATTTTAGGCAGCCCGGGTCCGGTCGCCCCGGCCCATGCAAAAGGCATGGGCTTTAGCATAAGAAAATCTAGAATTGGGCGGACCAGTCCTATGGCCCTAAAATGCCAACAAACGAGTAACGATCATGGTGATGCAGTGATTATTGTTCCTTAGGTGATTTATGATGGACCGGAAAAATATTAGGCGGCCCGCACGTGCCCATGCAGAAGACGTAGGCTATAGCACACGAAAATTTGGAAATCGAGCGAAATTTCTATTTTATGGCCCTTAAATGCCAACAAACGAGTAACACGTGTGGGAATCGAGCGAAATTTCTATTTTATGGCCCTTAAATGACAACAAACGAGTAACGACCTTGACGAGGCGGTGACTATTATTCCTAGGTCGTTTTTGATGTCCGGGCAAAATTTTAGGCGTTAAGGTCTGGTTGCCCGGGTCCATACAGAAGGCGTGGGCTATAACACACGAAAATTCGGGAATCCATCAGAATTCCAATTTTATTAACCTAAAATGCCAAAAAATGAGTAACGGTTAGGGCGGGGAGGTGACTATTGTTCCTTAGGTCATTTTTTCTCACCAGAATAATTTTATGCAGTATGGGTCTGGCCGCCCGGGCCCATGCAGAAGGCGTGGGCTATAGCACATGAAAATTTTAGAATAGGGAAGTATACCATTTTTATGGCCCTAAATTGCCAAAAATTAAGTAACGGTCCTAGCGAGGCAATGACTATTGTTCCTTAGGTCATTTTTGATGTGACAGAAAAATATTAGGCGGTCTGTATCAGGCCGCCCGATTCCATGCAAAATGCGTGTGCACATGAAAATTTGGAAATCAACGAAATTATAGTTTTATGACCATTAAACGCCAAAAAATGAGTAACAGTCATGGCGATGCGGTGACTATATTCCTTAGGTAGTTTTTGATGGGTTGGCATAATTTTAGGCGGTCCAGATCTGGTCGCTCGGGCCCATGCACAAGGCGTGGGCTGTAGCACACGAAACTCTAGGAATCATCCAAAATTCTAGTTTTATGGCCTTAAAATGCCAATAAATAAGTGATGGTCACGACGAGGTGGTGACTATTGTTCGTTACGTTATTTTTGATGGGCCGACATAATTTTAGGTGGTTTAGGTCCGGTCGCCCGATGTAACGACCCGGCCGGTCGTTTTGAGAATTATGGCCCCAATCCCATATTTTCTGCTTTCCCTGTATCTGTTTCAGCTTATGTGATTTGCCGGAAGGTTTCGTTTTGGTTTTTGGAGTGTTTTGGGACACTTAGTCCCTAAACGGAGGCTTAAGTCTTAGGATTTGGACCATAGTCGGAACTATGTGAAGACGACTCTAGAATGGAGTTCCATCATTTCCGTTAGCTCCGTTGGATGATTTTGGGCTTAGGGTGTGTCTGGATTGTATTTTGGAGGCATGTAGCTTATTTAGGCTTGAAATGGCGAAAATCGAAATTTTGGAGGTTTTGACCGGTAGTGGACTTTTTACTATCAGTGTCGGAATCCGATTCCAGAAATTGGAGTAGGTCCGTAAGGTTGAATATGACCCCTGTGCAAAATTTGGGGCCATTAGGACGTGGTTTGATAGGTTTCGGCGTCGGTTGTAGAAATTGGAAGTCTCAAGTTCTTTAAGTTTGGATTTGAGGGTGATTCTTGTTATTAGCGTTGTTTGATGTAATTTGAGGGCTCGACTAAGCTCGCATGGTGTTTTAGGACTGGTTGGTATGTTTGGTTGAGGTCAAGGGGGCCTCGGGTGTGTTTCGAATGCTTAACGGAATGGGATTTGGACTTAGGCATTGCTGAGAATTTGCTGGTTCTGGTTTTTTCGCACCTGCAGAAGGGAGACCGCAGGTGCGGACTCGCAAGTGCGGCGAGGAAAGCGCAGAAGCGCTCCAGGACCCGCAGAAGCAGACGTGGATCCGCAGGAGCGGGCGCGCAGGTGCGACCCATTGCTCGCAGATGCGGACCCAATTCCTTTAAGTCATTTCCGCACCTACGATGGAAATTCCGCAGGTGCGGCGTCGCATATGCGATTCTTGGCCCGCAGGTGCGAGTTCGCTGGGCAGAAAAGGGCTAAGTATGAGGGTTTGATTTCATTCTCCATTGTTGGACCTAGAGAGCTCAGATTAAGGCGAAATTTCGAGGGATTATCAGAGAAAGCTTGTGGGTAACAATTTTTAACTCTTTTGTGCTTATATCTCATTAATCTGTAGTTGATTCCACCCTTTGATTAAGAATTTGAGCTGGAAAATTGGGTAAAAATGGTAGAAACTTCCTAGACTAAGTTTTTGAGATTTGGAAGGTGATTTGAGGTCGGATTTGAGAAATTCTTGTATGGTTGGACTCGTGAGTGATGGGTGTTTATATTTTGTGACTTTTACCCGATTCCGAGACGTGGGCCTGGGGAGACTTTTTAGCATGATTTTCCAATTTCTTGCTTTAGCTTTGATTTCATTAGCTAGATTAGTTTCTTGTAGTTGTATTTATGATATGTAATTGATTTTTGCTAGATTTGGGGCATTCAGAGTCGGATATTCGTGGAAAGAACACTGTTACAGATTGATTTGAGCTTGGTTCGAGGTAAGTGGCTTGCCTAACCTTGTGTGGGGGAACTCCCCTTAGGATTTGGTATTGTTTTTGATATGTGAGCGCCGTGTACGTGAGGTGACGAGTACGTACACGGGCTAATTGTTGTAAAAACTCGATTTCTGCTAAGTAATAACCTGTTTTCCTTCTTATTTGAGTTATATTAGCATGTCTACTTGCCTTAATTGTTTATCTGAACTTTATGCAGTATGCTTAGTGAATTTCCTGCCTTTCCTTAAGTTGAACTTAGTCTAAACTGTAGGCTTTCTTGTTGTAACTGTTATTTCTGTTGGTTGAGCTGCATATTTACTTTGGGACTACGGAATGGTATTCCTGGGGATCCCCCCATACTACATATTTACTTTGGGACTACGGAACGGTATTCCGGGAGATCCCCCTGTACTACATATTTACTTTGGGACTACGGAACGGTATTCTGGGAGATCCCTCTACACATTTACGTTTGGGACTACGAGATGGTATCTCGGGAGATTCCCTATTTTTATCTCTATGTACTGAGTTGTTATCTTCTATGATTTCATATTTGTTAAATTTCAGTCTTTATTTTACTGTTGTATTTCGCTCTATCTTGTTTTTATTATATATATATGCCACTAGGGCCCTGACCTGACCTCGTCACTACTCGACCGAGGTTAGGCTTGGCACTTTCTGGGTGCCATTGTGGTGTACTAATGCTCTTTCCTGCAAATGTTTTTCGTGTGCAGATCCAAGTACCTCCTACCGGCCTCATTTTTAGTTGCACTCTTGCTGCCATTCTGGAGACTTCAAGGTACATCTACCGCATTCGACCTCGGAGTCCCCTTCTATCCCTTCTGATGTTGCTTCCTTTTTAATTTATTCTAGTACAGATGTATAGAATAGTTGACAAAAATCTTGGAAGCTTGTGACTTACAGTGTTCCGGGTCTTGGGAGAGTTGTGTACACTTCGAGAGTGATTATTGTATATGCCAAGCGGCATCTCAATTGCTTATTTAAATTATCCGTTATTGTTAGTTGTTAACTTTTACTTTTTCCATTTCATTTTTCGCAAAATGTTAGGCTTACCTAATCGTAGAGACTAGGTGCCGTCACGACAAATTTCCGGAGGGAGAATTTGGGTCATGACAAGTTGGTATCAGAGCTCTAAGTTCATAGGTGTCGTGAGTCAAAATCCGATTTATTATAGTCTCGCACACCGGTACAGAGACTTCTATACTTATCTTCGGGAGGCTATGGAACTGTTAGGAAAATTTCACTTCTTTTGAATCCTTGTCGTGCGAAATTGTTGACATCAAAATTCTAAACTTCTGTCTTCTATTCTCTCACAGATGGTGAGGACACGTGCAGCCGGAGATGACCAGGCACCCGCGCCCCCTGCTAGAGCCGCCAGAGGCTAGGGCCGGGGTATAGGCCGAGGACGCCCACGTGGTGCAGCTAGAGCACCTGCTACAGAGGAGCCACCAGTAGCTTCAGTCGAAGCACAGACACCTGAGACGCCTACTACTACTACGCCAGCTCTTCAGGAGACCTTTGCACAATTCCTGAGTATGTTCGGTACTTTAGCTCAGGCAGGGTTGATTCTCTTTGCTCCAACCACATCTCAGGCTAGGGGAGGAGCACAGACTCCCGTCGCCCGCACCCCAGAGCAGCGGGTGCAGGTTGATCAGATTCAGAGGTTATATTAGTGCCACCTGTAGCCCTAGTTCAGCCCGAGGGTAGGCCAGCAGCTTCAGAGGAGGAACAACGTAGGCTCGAGAGGTATTAGAAGTACCACCCTCCTACCTTCAGTGGTTTGGCGACAGAGGATGCTCGGGGTTTTTTTGGAGGAGTGCCACTGTATCCTCCGTACTATGGGCATAGAAGAGTCGAGTGGGGTTTCTTTCACTGCATTTCAGCTTCGAGAAGCAGCCTATCAGTGGTGGCGTGCTTATGAGTTGGGCAGTCCGACTGAGGCAGCTTCCCTTACATGGACTCAGTTCTCAGACATGTTCTTGAGAGAGTATGTCCCTTAGAGCCTTAGGGACGCATGGTGCGTGGAGTTTGAGCAGTTGCGCTAGGGTTCTATGACTGTTTCATAGTATGCTGTCTGTTTCAGTGACTTGGCTAGACATGCACCGGCCTTGGTTTCTATAGTTCGAGAGAGGGTCCGTAGGTTTATTGAGGGACTCCATCCCAGCATCAGAACTAGCATGGCCCGGGAGTTAGAGATGGATATCTCGTACCAGCAGGTTGTGTGTATTGCTAGGAGAGAGGAGGGCATGCTTGCTCGGGAGAGGGAGGAGAGAGGGGCCAAGAGGTCTCGAGAGTCTGGTCATTATTCTGGTGCTTGGGCCCCAGCTGTAGTTCGACATGGTAGGGGCTATGTGAGTCGCCCCGTTCATTCATCTCTTCCGGCCGCTAGTGGTGTTCCAGCCCCTTCTAGGCCTCAGGAGCCTTATTATGCACCTCCAATATCTAGTGTGCCTCATGCACGGGGTGCTTTTAGCGGTCAGTCTAGCAGACCTGGCCCGAGTCAGCCACAATAAACATTCCCTCCTAGAGCTTGTTTTGAGTGTGGCGACACTCGCCATACGGTTAGGGATTGCCTCAGACTTAGGAGGGATGCTGATAACTAGGGATTGTAGTCTATTTTATGCTCCATTTTGCTTAAGTTTTGGATTAAAAATGTATACAAGTAATCTTGAAAGCTAATATGTTGTGCTTGTTTGCAGTGTTTGGTCAAAACGAGACAAGGAAGTCAAAACCAGCTCAAAAAGGAGTGAAACCTGAGGCGGTCGCGGAGGATCCACCACTGAGGCGGTCTTGTTTCCGCGCTTAGCGGTGGCAAGGTTCAGAGAGTGTGTTTTTGGGGCTTGAAAGTAACCGCTGCCCGCGGTGCTTTTGTGCGGCAGCGGTGTCTCTATCGCGGCAGCGGTCCTTTTATTGCGGTCCGTAGTGGCACAGATCAGAGAGCTTTAATTATGGTCTTATCAAGTCACCGCTGACGGCGGTGAAATTACGCGGCAGCGGTAGCTTTAGCGCGGCCGACGTGCATTTACCGCTCTCAGCAGTAGCCAGATTCAGAGAACTAGGTATGGAGCTAAATTGAAGAACGCGGTCCGCACTTGATTTTGTGCGGCCGCGGTAGTCTCAGCGCTGCAGCGGTCCATTTTCCGCTGTCAGCGGTACCTCTGGAGGGGTATTTTTGTCCGGAAAATTTAGGTGTGTATAAATACTTCTTTTTTCTGATTTTTAGGTCATCTGTTATTTAGCTAAGCACGTGAACCACCTCGTTTAGCTTTTTGAGTAATTTTATAGCTTGTTTAGCAATTAATCTTAGATCTTTATCTTGTAATTACTTTTTATGGGTTATTCTTTATCTAAATCTTTGATTTCTTCAGTTACTATGAGTAGCTAGACTCATTAGCTAGGGTTGTGGCTCAACCCTAGTGTGGGTATTTAATGGGCCTTCTATTTTAGGGCTTAAATGTTTATGGCTGAATGATATTTGGTCTGATTTGTGCTTTAAATGTTGAATTGGTGGTTGCAAACACTAATTTGTGCCTTTTTGACTTAGGCTCTTCTTGAGAAAGAGAGCCCAAGTTTAGGAAATTCAGGCCAACAAAGAATTGGGGTGCATTCTATCTCATTCAAGAGATTGATAGCCCCAATTAAAGGGTTAAACCGAGAGATAGTAATACCCGACTTGAGCCAACTTTGCTTGCACAATTTGAACACCTAATTGGGCTTGAGAAAGCCAATTAGGGCAAAGTCACTCAAACTACCGAGAGGTATAGAGTGAGTAGTTTCGTGCATTGGCTATATCACGATCCCAACTATAACAATTTTGCCCTAAGTATTAGATCCCGTTAGATATTCACCTAGGAGTAAGTCACTTCCCTAGTGCCTTTCTATCAATGAAGAAAACCTTACAAAAATATCATACTTAGTCTAATTTCCTGCATAATTAGTATTAAATTAGAATATGAACAAACAAAGAATGATTAGAAGTGCAATAAGAACATCGCACATTGCTAGATTAGATAGGAACCCAATTCCAAACCTTTCTTAACTCTCTGTGGATTCGATCCCGACAGACCGCTCTTGCCACTCTATAGTGGTGTAGGGTTGTCTTAGATTAGATACACCTCCACAGACTTCTCAGCCACAGCGTGCTCCACCGGGCCCTCGGGCCATGATTCCAGCACCAACTACTACTCCACCTTCTCAGCCAACTCGAGGTGGAGGTCGGGGAGGTAGAGGTCGCCCTAGAAGGGGAGGCCAGGACAGATACTATGCCCTTCCCGGTCGTACAGAGGTAGTTGCTTCTGATTCTGTCATTACAGGTATTGTTCCGGTCAGTCATAGAGATGCATCGGTTCTATTCGATCCAGGCTCCACTTATTCCTATGTGTCATCTTAATTTGCCCCGTATTTGGGCGTATCTCGGGATTCTTTGAGTTCCCTTGTTTATGTGTCTACTCCTGTGGGAGATTCTCTTGTTGTGGACCGCGTGTATCGGTCGTGTTTGATTACTCTTAGTGGTTTTGAGACCAGAGCCAATTTATTATTGCTCAGCATGGTAGACTTTGATGTTATCTTTCGCCCCAGTATGCTATTCTTGATTGTCACGCCAAGACCGTGACGCTGGGTTTCCAAAGCTATTGAATCTTCTTTTTGAGATATTGATGAAGGATACGCTTACCAAATAGCTTGATAATAACCGATAATTTCCATGGTTCATAGATGCGTTGCATTTCATCAGATGAGAGAACAATAGTATGGTCCCTAAGTGATGTATCCTCTTGTAAGGGAGCCTCAGGCATAACTTCATTGCAATCATGAGTTCTTGGAAAGGAGGAAACGTGATCTTCATGAATGAAGTTTATTGGGTCAAAGGACAAGTGTTTCTCCTTGAAAGTAGGCAAAACATCATCTGCTAATGTTTTAGCATCAATTGCTGGATCTGGTGATTTTGGAGGTATTGATATGTCCATTAGGGAAGGGTTTAGGGCGTGTTGGGACATGGGGTGAAGATTTGATATTTGGATGAAGCAAATTTAGAGAGAAGTGAGAGCTTCTCTCTCTAGGACTAACGTGAAACTATGGAAGATATTAAGCCTAAAGAGCAAGTTAATTTTGCTGCAAGAGGTCGCTGAAATAACAAGCGGCCTATTAATGCAAACTTTTACGTGTCGTATTATAATTAAGGTTTGGTAAAAGTATTTAGTTAGTTTCAACTAGGATAAAATTTTTAGAGCCTCTTTTTATGGTTGTTGATTAAAGGGTTGCACATATCTGATTTCTGAAACTGGAAAGTCAGTTGTAAACTTTGAATATATAAAAATTCTATATCACTTTTATGCTGATTTGCGAGTTTAGAATGAAACTTACTGATTCATGCACGAATTCAAAGTAACTTTTAGGACTCATTTGATTTGGAAACAGCGAAAATGCAATATGGAGATTAATAATGCTGAAGTAAGTAATATTTATTTTTTATCGGATATTTGATTTATTGTACTAAAAATGAGATATAAAATGCATAACTTAAATTTGTATTTTATTAAAAAATATAAAAAAATTATTTACAATTATATCTGTAACGACCCGATCGGTCGTTTTGAGTTCTAATGCGTCGTTCACCGGTTTGAGGCCATGAGTAGCTTCACTTCAGGTATTATGACTTGTACGCATGGTCGGAACTGAATTTCGGGAAGTTCGGAGTTGATTCGGAGAGAAAATTCTCAATCGGAAGCTTTAAGTTGGAAGAATTGACTAAGGTTTTGTTAGTAAACGCCATCGGAATCGGGATTTGAAGGTTCCATCGTATGATGATTTTGGACTTGGGCGTTTGTTCGGATCGGGTTTTGGACAACCTGGGAGCGTTGTCGCGCCCTCTTTTTTCCTCGCGGAATCGGGTTTATGACATCTTGGTATGGGACAACTCTTTCCTTTTGGGAAAGGGGTTTGCATTTTTTGAAGAGTCGCCACCTAACGATTTAAGGTGCGTTAGGGCACCTATAGGGTTCATCTATAACTACGTTTGATAACCAGAGATAGGGTAAGGGCTTGAAATTATCCTAAGGGGAAGGTGTTAGGCACCCCTCAGGATCCACTAGTGTGGTTCCCGGCCAAACAGTTTTTTGTGAATTTGTACAGGTAGCAAACAAACAAGTATGACTCAAATAGTAGGGGATTTAAGTTTAAACACACAAGTGTAAGAAAACAACTAATGAAAAACTAGATATTTGAAAAGGACTACAATCCAAGTATATTTGTAATATAAAGGGGTGTCCTAGGTTTGTTATAATATGGATCACATCAATGCAACACCCGGTATGACACTCCTCAAAGAGGGGCTACGCGTGGTATTAATGCACCGGTCATCATATCCATATCTACCCTTTCCCGCCCCGTAAAGGTAATTAAAGCGAAGGTTGGTCTCGACCTCTATTGCATGCTGTTACCCGTCCCTTCCTATCAGTCCCGGAGGAATTTAGGACTCCTATCCTATAAGAAGGAGGTTCTAGGCAGACCCTCAGGTTTAAATGCAAAATACTAAGGCGACAAATAAGAACACATAAGATTGCATTTAAGGGGGAAAACACAGAAACAGATAGAGGCTCAGATACACCTCCGCAAGCAATGCACATAGACAGCATGACTCATACACAATTAAGGTCTAAATTCGGATCCTAACAAGGTATCTAAGTGATAACAGCAGAACCAGATTTATCACATGACTCAGAAAAGAAGTCTGAATCAGGCTTGCCTACTGATTTTAACAGTTGATAATTAGACACTAATGACAGAGATGATTCTGGTTTTATTTAAAGTTGATTACCTAAGGCTTGCCTAGGCATAAAATAATGTGCAGCAGTTATTCAGAATTATTAAAACAGTGTGGAAATTATTTTACCCTAAGAGCATGCTGTTCTAGTTGATACGAATGCAGAGATTATTACCAGCTTTATTCAGAAAACATCACATTGTGAGATTTTTTTTTTCTTATTACGTTTTCATGAATCAGTAATTAACTAGGCGTCTTAAACAAAGTGCAAACAAGATCCTAGAACATGATATCTAATATGCACATGCAAATGGCAGGATTGTTAAAAAAATAGATTCCCTAAGGCATGATTTCTAAATGCGCACAAGAGTTGCAGAATTTTTGAAATATGACTTCTGAAAGTACGAGAGTAGCAGCTTTTATTCCAATGTTGTTATTGTCCTAGGAGCAGGATTTCTAAGTGATAGACATAAAACATGGATTAGTGATGGATGAGATGCTGAGGCAAGAAAACATGGGTCCTAAGAGTATGATTTCTAATGCATGTATTAACCCTAAACATGGTTTCTATTGCACAATTAGGAATATAACTCTAATAACATGTTTCCTACCCTTAACAGCTATAGCATGCATATTTACTCCACCCCTTTTCACTAGCCACCCCAATGCTTGTTTACAACAGGTTATTATAGACCAACATTGAAATGAATTACATAAGTAGAAATGAAAATAAGAAGTTACACTATAGGGAGCCTGATTAGGACATCCTCCCTGAGTTATGTAATAAATTATTCCACGTGCCAATATTGTTCCATAGCCTTTCTCATATCTGGGTGTGTCAGAGTTCCCTAAGGACCTCAAGGTATCCCAGGCAGTGCTCACACCCAGATTGCATAACCAAGACAGAGTAAGTGCAGTGTGGAAATGCCAGCTTTTAAGTGTCCAAGTTTAGAGGGAGCTCAAGGGTCCCAAGGCAAGGCTCACACAAAAGGGGCCGGACCTAGTGGTCTAAGAGTATATGTGAGAGTGCTTGACATAGATTTAAAAGAGTTGAGTTGGAAAAATAGTTTTGAAACAGCATATTTGAAATAAGTTTAACAGAAGAGTTGCTTAGGGAAGAACAGTTTGGGAAAGGAGGAGGGAATATGAGAAACAACAATTTGGAACAAACCAGCACACACAGAACAAATCCAAAGAATAGTATCATTCCAACATTCACAGGCAGGGAAATAAGGGGTTGGGGACATAGAGGACCCAAATTAGAAACACATAAACATGGCTGAGAAGAGATGCATATAGACCAGCAAGTATAAAGAACAAGTAGGGACTGATTGGCCTTTAGAACACAAGCAATTACTTCAAAGAGTTAACAAGGGAATCATGCTTGAAATTAGAATAGTAATAAGACATAGGGACAGGGTATGGGAGTAGTCATGCAAGGGTCTATTACACATAATTAGTCACGACTTAGTGTTAATCAAGTGCATTAGGAGACATACTAGTTGAGGGACATAAACAGGAACTCAAGTAGACATGCTGATTACATTTGAACAAGAGAGGGCAGAACTTAAGCATGCTGAATAAAGCAGTAAACAAGAAGTGCAATTAAACAACATGGGTCGTTAAGTCAGTGCAGAAAGAGACAGGGATTGGCAAACAATGGAGCACATAGAGTTGAGCTTCAGAATTGAACTAGGAACGTATCAGTTAAGGAAGCAAAGTGCAGAAAAGTAAAGCGAGTAGAGTTCCATAGTCTAGCCTTGGCTTTCAGCCGGCTAGACAAGCAGTAGCACAAGTATTAGAGAAAGAAGAGAGAGTTTGAGTGTATGTTTGTGTGTTCTGAACTATGTTCGTGTCTTGAGAGGTAAAACAAGAGTGTATATATAGCACTTTAGGAGTAGAACTAATATTGTAAAGAGAATCAGAGTTCAATCAATTAAGGATCAATCAACCAATCACAGAATCAATTTCTATAGAGAAGTCCCGGAAAGATCCCTTTAATTGGGGAATAGTCAATTAACAGTCATAACAGGGTTCAATTAAGGTAATAAATCAAAACCATACCATATAGGGAGTCAGTAAGATCCCCAAACTACTGATAACTAATTAAGGCAAGTATAACCAATCACGGTCACAAATAAGGAAACAAGTAAAATCCCAACACACACTGATTTTAACAGGACAGTCATTCGAATCAGTAAAAAATCTTGGAGAATACTGATTTTAACAAGAAAGATTGCTCAAAACCCTAATAGAAATTAATCACGCAAGGATCCCGAAGAATACTGATTTTTTAATAGGGAAGATTGTTCAAACCCCAAATAGAATCAATTAATACATTGGGTTGACAGAAAAAATAAACAAATAACGGAGAACAGGTGAAAGAAAAAATCAGTGCAACAGACAGAAGCATCCAGAATTCACGCATATATAAGAGAATCATTTAAGATGGTGAAGAATACTTAGCTTAAACATCGAAAAGTTAGAAAAATCTTTGAAAAAGTCTGATATGAACCCTAATTTCAAAAAGAGTAAACGAAGTCGAAACAGTTAATCAAACCAAGAGATTTTAAAGGAAAACACCCAATGATACTCGAATAACTACAGATCTATAAAGATCTGAAAAGATTCGAACAATAGTGAAACTAGAGCTTTTCAGAAAATAGTAGAGATGAAGAAAAATCGGTTAAAAACTCATGGATATACCTAGATCTAAGACAGATCAAAAGTGGAAAATCTTAAGAGTTAGGGTTTTAGAGAACCCAGAGAAGATGAGAAAACCTTAGAACGTTACCGGTTTTAGCCGAAAAAGTCATGGACCTTACTCGAACAACCATGGATGATCGAAAAATGGCATGAAAGACCCTGGATAGACTCTCGGAGAGTTTTGAACAAGACCTGGACTAGATCTCTTCGAGATCATTCCATGAAATCACAAAAACGAGCAACCAGGATACGTTGGAGACAAGTATACGTCTCAAACAGCCATGTGAACCATGGATCGAGTAAGGATCGAAGGGATTAGGGCTGGTTTAGGTGGCGGCGGCTAGGGTTTGGTCTAGGTATCAGAGAGAATTGGAGAGGAAATGGGTTTTCAGGGCGGCTGTTTGGTGAAAATGACTTAGGGTTTCGGGGGTTAGGTTAGATAAAAAAGGAAGGTTTGTTTTGGACCGTTGATCTCTTGAGATCAACGGCCAAGATAGGTTCCGGGCTGGGCGAGTTATAAAAGTCGGTTGGGTTAATTGGGTCGGGGTTTCAATTGGGCCAGAGGTGTATTTGGTTATAATTGAAATACAAATGGGGCTATTATTTAAATAGCCAGTTTTCTCTTTTTTTTTTAATTTGTAAAAAATAGTAGGTAATTTCTGAAAATAATTCAAAAATGCAAAAATGATTTAGA
Organism: Nicotiana attenuata; assembly: GCF_001879085.1. NCBI lineage: Eukaryota > Viridiplantae > Streptophyta > Magnoliopsida > Solanales > Solanaceae > Nicotiana > Nicotiana attenuata. Next base: position 1,021,017 of record NC_031996.1, on the reverse strand, counting down.
ATACATAATTAGCAATTTAAAAATATAGGATCCAACTTTATGCATATAAAACATAATTAAATTTTAAAAAGGCTAATATTGCAATTATGTGCAATTTAACTTTAAAAATACTAAATGTAATTGCAAAAAATATATAAAAATTAGCTTAGCCATATTTTGGCGTAAATATAGAAATCCAATAGATGAATTATCAAAACAATAATTTTTGGAAATAATTATTGGGATTTTATAGATAAAAAGGAAAAAAATAAATCAATTTAAAACCTTAAAATTATTGGGAAAATAATAAAAACCTTGGACATGCTTATATATGCATATATATGCTATTTTGAAGGTATTTTGCATATTTAAAAATATATAGGGAAAAATTAGGTATCAACAAGCGTTTCAGCGCCTATTGTGGAAAGTTGGCATTTTGGAAGAATTTCATAAATTTGGGTTGAAGTGCATTTCAATCTTATCGATGTCTATTTGGGATTTCGAGTCTAGGAATAGCTCCGTATGGTGATTTTGGCATTGGGAGCGCATCCGGAGTGGATTTGGAGGCCCGTAGGTCATTTCGGGGTCATTTGGCGAAAGTTAGAAATTTGAAGGTTTTGGAAGGTTTGACCGGGAGTGGACTTTTTGATATTGGGGTCAGATTCCGATTCCGGAAGTTGGAGTAGGCCGGCAATGTCGAATGTGACTTGTGCGCAAAATTTAAGGTCAATCGGACGTGATTTGATAGGTTTCGGCATCGAATGTAGAAGTTTGAAGTTATAAAGTTCATCAAGCTTGAATTGGGTTGCGATACGTGATTTCGATGTTGTTTGATGTGATATGAAGGCTCGACTAAGTTCGTAATGTGTTTTGGGACTTGCTGGTAGGTTTAGAGGTCCCGGGGACATTGGGGTTGTTTCGGATGGTCAACGGATCATTTGGAGCTTTGTTGAGTTGCTGAAGGGCATGGGTTCTGGTGTAATCGCACCTGCGCAAAAAAGGCCGTAGGTGCGATGCCGCAAAAGCGGCAAGGCAAGCACAGAAGCGGAGGTTGGCCAAAAGGCCTGGGCTGCAGAAGCGGGCATGAACGCGCAGGTGCACCAGCGCAAAAGCGCATTAGGACCGCAGAAGCGGAAGCGCAGATGTGAGAACTGTTGGGTCGAGTTGGAGCTGCACCTGCGATGGAATTTCCGCAGGTGCGAAGGTCTGGTTGGGCAGTGTGTTTCTTTAAAACTAGGGTTTGGCTCATTTTCATTTCATTTCCTCTATGGGAGCCGGTCTTGGAGCGATTTTGGAGCTCCATCTTCATCATCTATGTCAAAGTAAGTGATTCCCACCTATTGCAAGTTAAATACTTGGATTAAATATGATTTGGACATGAAAATTTGTAGAATTTGGGATTTTGAAGAAAACCTAGAAATTGGTATTTTAGGATTTTGACCACGAATTTTGGCATGGAATTGAGAACAAATTATATATTTGAGTTCGTGGGGTTATGGTAAATTTTATCTTCGAAAATTTTTGGAATTCGAGCACGTGGGCCCGAGAGTGATTTTTGTCGACCTTTCGATCGGAGTCGGGAATTTTAGTAAATTGGATTATAATGAGTATTAGAGTATATATTTATGGAATTGCTCATTTATTGACTAGTTTTGGAGCGTGGGCATCGATTTGAGTTGTTTGAAAGGCTTGGTAGCCGGCTATGGAACTTCGGAGCGAGGTAAGTCTCCTTCTAACCTTGTAAGAGGAAATTAACCCCATAGGTGAATTAAATTAATATGTGCTTCTATTTGTGGGGGCTACGCACGCACGAGGTGGCGAGAGTCCGTACGTAGCTACTAGCTATGCCTATGTCCGGGTAGTTTTAGGTTTACATCATGCCTTGTTGATATTGTTATTTGATTTATGGTTATTGTTTTCTCCGAGAAGAAGCGAGATTGAGGTTGCTTACTAATTTTCTTATAAAGAATTGAAATTGAGGAATTTGAGATTTTTAAAAGTTTTCATTTGAACTTCGTATTTTCGAAAATAATTGGGGAATATTATAATAACTTAAGAAATTTATGTGTAACCGTATCGCAATTATATTTTGCGAGCGCGGTAAATTTCTATTACTCTCATGGGAGCGGGCCGTTCGCCTTGGCAGGTTAATAGATGCATCTATGGTTCGTGCCGTTCGACCCTCGGCAGTGCACAATTTTTATTTATATATGAATCGGGTCGTACTACCTCGGCATGATTTGCGCATGATTGAATTGATTGCTTTGGAATTTATAATAAATGATATTGCCTCATTGGCTTAGATAAATTGTTAAATGATGAGAAATAAATTTGGGAGATTTCTTAATTATAAAAAGAATTGCTTACTTACTTCATAATATTGAGCGTGCAACCGTTGTATTTAACCCATGTTTAAATTATATCATCGTCATTTTATTTATAGCCCATAGTAAGTATCGGAGTCGACCCCTCGTCACTACTTCTTCGAGGTTAGACTAGATACTTACTGCGTACGCGTTGTTTACGTATTCATACTACACTTGCTGCATATTTTGTTGTGTAAGCACATATATATTTAGTGGCCTTGTGGGCGCATCGGCGTGGTTAATAGCGAGACTTAGGTGTGCTGCATTCCATATTATGACCCGCAGCCAGCAAAGTCTCCTTCAGAGTATTTATATTTTCTTTCCTGTCCAAATTTGTATTCCTGACAGATGCTGTATTTTATTTTATTTCCTAGTTGATGCTTATGGACTTGTGACACCAGGTTCTGTGGTGATTATGGGTTATTCAGTATTGAGATTGTTATAAATATTATTATTTACTCTGTAATTTCCATCTTCTACTAATTAATTGAAGGAAAACTATGATTTCAAAAATATTAAAATGAGACCTAAATTAAGTATTTAGTGTTGGCTTGACTGATAGCGGTGTTCGGCGCCATCACGACCTTTAATGGATTTTGGGTTGTGACAATGTGGTATTATAGCAGTAGGTTCACTTAAATCTCACGGGTCATGAGCAAGTCTTTTAGAGTCTTGCGGATCAGTACGGAGACGTCTGTACTTATCTTCAAGAGGCTACAGGGCTGTTAGGAGCACTTCTCTTCTTGATTCCTCATCGTGCGATTTGATTCCCTCGAGTATTATGCCTTTATTTCCTTCCTATTCAATCTTACACGGCATGAAGCGCTTGTTATAAATTGGGAATCGAGGAATAGTAATGGTACTACAGATGTAGTGTAGGATGTTTCTCCCTGCGTATTTGATTGGGCTATTGTCGTCGCATTGCAGAAGGCCATTCTGTTGTTTTGGCTCAGTATCAATATTACCCAAGGTTTCGAGATTTGGCATTGATTGTTATGATGATTTGTGTGTTGCTATCGCACAGTGTTGTGTAATGGTAGGATGCTTGTCTATGTGTCGAAGCAGTGAATGACTTGGGAGGATGTTTACTCAGTGCATGAGTCAGAGATTCAGTATTTTATTTCCGGCGGAGGAAAGGCAATCGGTCTACGAATGCTCAGATTTGGGTTAATAGAGTAACGAGACTTGGTATTTTTGAGCGTGGTAGAATTTTCATCGGTAATGTGGTGTCGTCGCCCCTGATTGAATATGTTAAGTTCGTCGGTGTTATGGTCTTCGTCAAATCTCCCTCGAGGCAGGGTAGTGTGAATTAGTGCCGGAGAAGCGGCTATCAGAGATCGCGGTGTGTGGTGGTTCAGGATCGAGTCGGTGTTCCTGGTGTTGATGGCTCGAGAAAGACGATCTTTGAAGGGGTTTAAAGTTGGTCGCGATCTATTGGTTCAAATGCTACAGAGATGGATTTTGACTTAAGGCAACAACTGGGCAGCGAAGGATGAGGAAGGACATGTGGAAGGTGTCTTGCGGTGGATAAACTTCTAGAAGGCCAAGTGTGAGAAACAGGAGTCGAGTAGTTGCTTAAAGGAGTGATTTGACCAAAGTGGAAGAGTGGCAGAGCAGCATATGGGTTCTGTGCTAGGATGATTACACGTCTTGGGATACGTTTAGAGTGATTTGGGATTCACGGTGGACGGTGACTAGGTCTACGGACTAATTTGAAATATTGGCTGCTATACGGAGAAAGGTTGGATATGACAGAAAGGAGCTTGCTTGATATGAAGAAGGATCGCACTTTTAGTGATGTCAAGGGGGAGTGAACAGACTTGTACAGCTGGTGAATGAGCATAGGCTCAGGATGGGTCACTGATTTCGTAGTAATTGTACCCAGTGCAACGATGTTGGAATATGTCGGCATGTAATTTCCACAGGTGGGTTATCTCTTGTGAGAAGGTTAGCGGTCGCGTGGTGTTGATGAAGCTTCTACGAAGAATTCTACAGGCTATCCGGTAAGAGGTCGAATATGTAAATGTGGCTAGTGGTTCGGAGTATTCATTAAATGTTAATAGAAGGATTTCGAGGAATTTGGCGGGTTGACTGTGCAAGATCATGTCAATGGGGGATAAGGAATCTTGCTGGGTTCCAGAGTTATGCAATGGTAGTTTCGAGCTAAGTGGGAGAGCCCCACCGCTTACGATTGGATTGCATGGTTGTCTACTTGTGAAGTTTCTGGTTATAGGCATATTGGTGGGTTATTACGACTAAGGAAAGAGAACATCAATGGTGATTTGAGCAAAGGATTTGAGGAATGTGTGCTATAATTGGCCTTATCCATTCATGTTCTGGCCTTGGGAAGACTCAGGATTTATGCTTCGTGTAGAGATGATTTTACGAGGAAAGTGATTCAGCCAGGTGTTCATCAGTGGTGATTTGAGCAAAGGATTTGAGGAATGTGTTGCTATAATTGGCCTTATCCATTCATGTTCTGGCTTTGGGAAGACTCGGGATTTATGCTTCGTGTAGAGATGATTTTACAAGGAAAGTGATTCAGCCAGGTGTTCCTTTGAGAGGGTGTTCATGTGCTAGCAAAGCCTGGGAGTTGATCATATTTGGAAACAAGTCAGAGTGGGTGACTCTCAACAACGGTCCTAGTAGACTCAAAAGTTAAAATGCGGTTCCTAAGGATTTTGAGTCCGTGGTATGGTTAAGTATCGAGCTTTTGCAGCGAATTATGAAAGGGGCTTGGAGTGTTCTATGTTATCTTTGGTCTGCGGTGTAGCATTGATGGAATAGGAGAAAATAGCTTCGGATTCATAGAGGAATTTTCAAAATGGGTGTACCGGTCAAAGATGCGAACATGCGCACGAGGAGGGTATGAGATGGTTCATGGGTTTTGAGACAACGTGGTCTCGTGAAACAAGGTCACTCGAGATGAGTGCAGATTTAGGCTCGTTATGTTTTGAATGGAGCTATTATTATTCCTAAGGCAAGTCTAGAGTAAATTAGAATAAGTTAGATCGGTTAGCAATGGTTGAATTGACATGATGGCGACAATGATCAGTTCCTTCAGCGTGTTAAGATATACATGTGTTTTGTGGTGCTACATGCGAGGCTTGGCGGCCGCGTAATTGATTTTATTTAGAGACATTCGAGTATTATGGCCTGTTATGTGTAGATGGATCCCGGGAGAGTATGGTGGTTTAGACCACTACTTGAGGTTTGTATTTTCTGCACTTATGGGAATTCAGTCACGCATTACAATGGTTCTCCTGGAATGAGTTAAGTAAAAGGTCTTATACAATGAAGTGTGTATTCTATTAGTGGCTCAGAAGTTATGATGAAACCCTTGTACTCTTGTGTATTTGCCTGATTTGGTGCAGTGGGTAGCATCGAATTGGAAGTTGAGGATCAAGGTTGCGGTTCGGCGTTGACAAGAATATCACAAGCTAGGATGAGCAAAAAAAGGGATTCAGATGGTTAAAGTAAGCTGGTATTGTCTTTAGCATCACCTGGGATCGGTGTCTTGTGCAAGAGTCTTGGTGCACTGATTTGCGGATTCCCGATTTGCTTTACAACATTAGTTTGACCGGTGGTATGGATGTGCAAACTTTTTACCTGGTGCGAAAGGTCGTGGGAGCGTGTTCCACGGGAAGATTGTATAAGTGTGACATGTAGTCACTTGATTGATTGAAGATTGGAACCACGTATGGAGATTGTGCTACTATTGCTAATTTGAGAACTTATGCTTGATGGATGCTCGGTTCATTTGATTGTGGACTATGGAAGTTGTTCCGTATTGGACGACTGTTCTTGTGTGTCATGGGAAAAAGGTTACTGTGGATCCTTGAAAGGTTATTAGCACAGTGTGGTACGGCCAGAATCGGTTGGAGGTCCGTGGATGGATATAAATTTGAAGGTGGTCTCTATATCAGGCCGGATGTGTTCATTTCAGCATAACGTTGTTTACAAAGGAGTCTTCAGGCCTTGGATGTTATCTCCGTGATCATCCTTTCCGTGCAATCTGTATTGTGCCATGTGGGTAGTGAGGTGGTTTGATTATTCGCACGTGTCATGATCCCGTATAGCTTGTGGTTGATATTCAGGTATTTCGCAGGTATGAGCATTTTAGCTCGGTAAGTAATTCCTTTATAGATTATTATGTGCGGATCGGGGTGGCACGCCGCCAAGGGTATCATGGTTGGATCAGGTTGCACGCCGCAACGGTATTATGTGTGGATCGAGTTGCACGCTGCAACAGTGTGATGTCGAGTACAGTCCCCTATATCTGTTCTTGTGTGCTTTGTTTCTCATTTTCTGAGGAAGGTTCATAACACCTTTTAGGTTGTTTAATTAGTTACATGGGTTGAGTAGTTCTTTCCAGAGTTCGTTTTCCTTATGTATCACATTCGAGTTTGTAGCTTGTTGGCACATTGTGGCATCATATGTGACTTTTGGCAATGTATGAGGTGGCTTATTGCCTGAGTAGCTTGTACTGGGGGAGACGAGATTATTGGACCTGGGATCAGTGCGATCAGATTTGTATGAAGCATATTACAGAGCAAATATCGATATTCAGTTCAGGATGAGGTAATGGTTCTTGTCAAGAGGAGAAACTCAATGAACTGTTGACTCTGCAGTTGGTTATGAATTCCCACATATCTCTTCCTTCGTGGCAGCATTTCAAGAGTTGGAACAGGACTTATATGTGTCATGAGGTGTGTTGTGAGCATCAGATTCGTGAAACTTTGGCTACTGTTATCAGAGGATGTTCCTATGGTCATGCGAGTTACGCAGTGCATAGTATGGATTCAGCAAAGGTATGCAATCATGTATTGGTGCATCGCGTAGTGATTGATACGGATTTCGTATGTTGAAAGCAGGTTCGGTGGAGAGTTCCGGATGTTGGAATTTGGCTCTGAGGCTTATTTGATCAAATAAGAAGGGAAAAACTTTAGATTGGCTCGAGCTAGTGTGCTCATGGAGTTATGGTAGCACGGGTAGGTGCACAAGGTATTAAACAGTGATTTCAGATAACTTTAGAGCAGTACTTAGCACGTTCGAGGACGAACGTCTATTTAAAGGGGGAGAGGATGTAACAACCCGACCGGTCGTTTTGAGCTCTAACGCGTCGTTCAGCAGTTTGAGGCCATGAGTAGCTTCACTTCAGGGATTATGACTTGTACGCGTGGTCGAAATTGAATTTCGGGAAGTTCGGAGTTGATTCGGAGAGAAAATTCTCATTTCGGAAGCTTTAAGTTGGAAGAATTGACTAAGGTTGGATTTGTGAGTAAACGACATCAGAATCGGGATTTGAAGGTTCCATCGTATGATTATCTTGGACTTGGGCGTTTGTTCGAATCGGGTTTTGGACAACCCGGGAGCGTTTCAGCGCCAATTGTGGAAAGTTGACATTTTGGAAGAATTTCATAAATTTGGGTTGAAGTGCATTTCAATCTTATCAATGTCCGTTTTGGATTTCGAGTCAAGGAATAGCTCCGTATGGTGATTCTGGCATTGGGAGCGCGTCCGGATGTTGATTTGGAGGCCCCTAGGTCATTTCGGGGTCATTTGGCGGATGTTAGAAATTTGAAGGTTTTTGGAAGGTTTGACCGGGAGTGGACTTTTTGATATTGGGGTCAGATTCCGATTCCGGAAGTTGTAGTAGGTAGATAATGTCGAATGTGACTTGTGTGCAAAATTTGAGGTCAATCGGACGTGATTTGATAGGTTTCGGCATCGAATGTAGAAGTTTGAAGTTCTAAAGTTCATTAAGCTTGAATTGGATTGCGATACGTGATTTCGATGTTGTTTGATGTGATATGAAGGCTCGATTGTTCGTAATGTGTTGTGGGAATTGTTGGTAGGTTTGGTTGAGGTTTCGGGGGCCTCGGGGTGGTTTCGGATGGTCCACGGATCAATTTGGAGATTTGTTGAGTTGCTGAAGGGCCTGAGTTCTGGTGTAATCGCACCTGCGCAAAAAGGGCCGCAGGTGCGATGCTGCAAAAGCGGCAAGGCAAGCGTAGAAGCGGAGGTTGGCCAAAAGGCCTGGGCCGCAGAAGGGGGCATAAATGCGCAGGTGCGCGAGCACAGAAACGCATTAGGACCGCCGAAGCGGAAGCGCAGATGCGCTACATGGGGCGCAGATGCAAGAACTGTTGGGTCGAGCTGGAGCCGCACCTGCGATGGAATTTTCGCAGGTGCGGAGCCGCAGAAGCGGCTACAGGACCGCAGGTGCGAAGGTCGAGCTGGGCAATGTGTTTCTTTAAAATCAGGGTTTGGCTCATTTTCACTTCATTTCCTCCATGGGAGCCGGTCTTGGAGCGATTTTGGAGTTTCATCTTCATCATCTATGTCAAGGTAAATGATTCCCACCTATTGCAAGTTAAATACTTGGATTATATATGGATTTGGACATGAAAATTTGGGATTTTGAAGAAAACCTAAAAATTAGTATCTTTGGATTTTGACCACGAATTTAGGCATGGAATTGAGGATAAATTATATAATTGAGTTAGTGGGGTTATGGGTAAAGTTTATCTTTGAAAATTTTCGAAATCCGGGCACGTGAACCCGAGGGTGATTTTTGTCGACTTTTCGAATGGAGTTGGAGATTTTAGTAAATAGGATTATAATGAGTATTAGAGTATATATTTATGGAATTGTTCATTTATTGACTAGTTTTAGAGCGTTGGGCATCGATTTGAGTTGTTTGAAAGGCTTGGGAGCCGGCTATGGAACTTAGGAGCGAGGTAAGTCTCTTTTCTAACCTTGTAAGAGGGAATTAACCCCATAGGTGAATTAAATTGATATGTGCTTCTATTTGTGGGGGCTACGTACGCATGAGGTGACGAGAGTCCGTACGTAGCTACTAGCTATGCCTATGTCCGGATAGTTTTGGGTTTACATCATGCCTTGTTGATATTGTTATTTGATTTATGGTTATTGTTATTCCGAGAAGAAGCGAGATTGAGGTTTGCTTACTAATTGTCTTGAAAAGAGTTGAAAGTGAGGAGTTTGAGATTTTAAAAGTTTTCATTTGAACTTCGTATTTTCGAAAAGAATTGAGCAATATTATAATAACTTACGAAATCTATGTGTAATCGTGTCGCAATTATATTCCGCAAGCGGGGTAAATTTCTACTACTCTCATGGGAACGGGTCGTTCGCCTCGGCAGGTTAATAGATGCATCTGGTTCATGTCGTTCGACCCTCGGCAGTGCACAGTTTATATTTATATGTTGGATCGGGCCGTACGACCTCGGCATAATTTGCGCGTGATTGAATTGATTGCTTTGAAATTTGCAATAATGATATTGTCCTCATTGGCCTGAGATAAATTGTTAAATGATGAGAAATAAATTTGGGAGATTTCTTAATTATAAAGGAATTGCTTGTAAGCGCGTAATTTTTGACCCGCGCAACTTTTAAAAGTAGTATTTTAAAAATAATTACTTATTTTCATTTTAATTGGATTCCAGTCAACTTTTAATTTTAATTTTAAAACATAAGTTTAAAAAAACACAAAAAAATAGTTTTACAATATTTCTTCTCTTATTATATATCTTTTTATTTTATCCTTTTTATTTATTTATTTAAGCTTATAGTATTTTATAATGATAATATTTTAATTTTTACCATTACTTTAACATAGTTTTCTCTACCTTTTTATAACATTTAAAAAATACCAAAAAAAATTTTATTTTAATATATAGTTCACTTTAATAGTTTATTATTATTAACTAATATTAGGTAGTATTTTTATTTTTATTTTTGTTCATTAAGAAAGAGTTGAATTTGAGCAATTGGGGAGCTCATTTTTTAATTTTAGTGGCCCAGCAAGACAAAGACCCATTTTTCCCAACTTATTAGCCCACTTTCAATTCCTTCTAATCCAATGGTCATCATCCCTTCCCACCTCCATATAAAATATCTAATTATGGATACCCTACCGAATCTCCGGGACTTGAGAATCCAGCCGCCAATAGCACCAACAATGGGCGTCTCCCAAATTTGATCTTCCATATACAAGCCAGAATTTCAACACAAGTTCTAGAATCCAAAATTCCTTTTTCCTCAAAAAACTAAGACGTTCGCCCATATCTCATTTCTGATGGTGGTAACGTCAATGTCGTTTCTGTCGAAGGCGGTGTTGTTTCCCTCCAGCTTCAAGCTAATTGGATTGAGAATCAAGAACCGAGTTTCAGCAGAGTCAAGCTTTCCAGTGCCGATTCGAGTTTCCGTCCGCGATTCGTTATATTTTTGTTTACCCTAGAATCCGGATAACAATTGAATTTATATGGGGTTTTAAGGATCCGTGAACTAAAAGATACAAAAGGTTTAGGTTGAGGAAAATAAAGATAAAGACTCAACAATTGCTGTTAAAGTAAATAATCGCAGAATATAATATTGCTTAGAACAATTGTGCTTGATAGCGTACAAGAATTTAGAGAGATGGTACTGTAGTGTAATGGTTTTTTTTTTTCCGGTCCCCTCCTTATGGGGTCTTCTCCCCTTTTATACATTCCGATTAAGGGTAAAAATAAGGTAGGTAAATTAATTACATCGTGGATCCCTGTAATTACGCCTTAATGGCCTGAAGTGGTTGAGAAAATCACGTTTGGGCGAGATATCCGGCGACGCTTGGTTATCCGTTACGAGTCCGGCTTCCGACCTTGTGTGTTTCTCCATCCGGTGGTGACTCATATCGAGCTCTGCAACGGTCTCGAAATGACTCGACCTCGGTTGTAGACGTGGCCGTCGTTCTACCTTGCATCCAGGTCGGGTTCGATGGCCCCGACTTGCCCCGGACCGGACCCAACCCGGTCGGGCTCAAGCAAAAAAGGGTATCACCCAATACAGATAGTCCCCTCGTTTATTAGAGAGTAATGATAATAAACGATATGATCGGTGACGTGATGCCCGTGACGTATGGCCATACGCCAGGTGAAAAAGCCATCGAGTGCTCTGACCACGCCTGCTGCAGGCATTTAATGCTTCTCTTAATTGTCTGTCGCTTCGTGTCTGTGACTTCGCGATTCGTGCCACCGCCTCATGGGAAAAGTATAAACGACCCTTCCAGGTTCAACATTTCTTATCTTTCTCAAATTTTGCGTTGGTTGCATTTTCTTCTCATCTCTTCGTAAAGCTTTAAGAAATGGCGAAAACTTCACAAAGTGTTCCTTCTAGACCAAGCTCGGCCGCGAGCCCCGCTAGATCTGATGAACCTGCACCTGAACCCCCATTGAAAGCTTTCACACCGACTGGTTGCTCGGTATCTGCCGACTTCCAGGTTGAAAACCCATCATCGGTCCCCGGCCGCGGCGAACCGACATCGGAGTATATTAGTCTAATCACTCCCGGTTGCCTAGACCGGGTGAGGGCTGAATGTAGATGGGAAGGGAAAGACCTGGTCGCCCCTTCCCGTGACGAGTCGATTATGACTCACGTTGAAGGATATCTTAGTGTATATACATATCCCTTCACCTTAGGCCCCTTAGAACCCATCATAGTGGAGTTCTGCCGGCGGTACGAGGTGACCTTAGGTCAGATCCACCCCTCGATGTGGCGGATCGTATATCTCTTTCGGTTTTTTGTTGAGAGAGTCGAGGGCGATTTCCCCTTTACCCTCGACCATCTTCTTCGACTATACAGCCCCCGAATATTTCGAGGGGGATTAATAAAACTGGCCCGCCGGGCTAGCAAACCCCCATTCTCCAGCATCGATGAAGACAAAGATCGAGGCTGGATGAGCAGGTTTGTCCGGATCAGGACGTCCGACCTGATTCCGGCCGATTGCATGCCATTTCCGGAGAGGTGGAACCTCAAACGTAAGTATTTTCTCACTGTTCATCTTTTAGAGCGTGTTTTCCTCAACTTCTTCCTGAAACCCCCTTTTCTTGTGCAGCGGTGACCCAAACTCCAGCTGCCGTCAAGGATCTGGCCGGCTGGGTAAACAAGATAGTGGCCCAGCGGCCATATTCGGAGCGAAACTGGAAGGAAATCTCCAAAGGTCGGTGGGAGGCGAAAAACCATGGTAAGCCTTCTTTTTGACCGGTAGCGCATTTTTTCCTGTATATCGGGAATGCATCATAACCCTCGTGTTTTGCAGGCTTGCCCAAGGACGCGGAGATGAGGTCTTCAATACTATGCCCCCTTCCGGTTCCGGGAGAAAATAAAAGGCCCGGGGAGTCCGGTACGGACGAGCCTCAAAGGAAGACTAAGCGGACAAAAAGGGCCGCCCGCAAACCAAAAAGCCAAATCGTCTTGTCCTCCGAGGAAGAGGATGACAAAGAGGATGACGATGAGGAGCAGCCGGAGCTCGTCCGCCACCGGTCCATTCGACCGGACCCTGAGCCGGTGGTCCATCCAGTTGAGGCTCCTCCCGAGGACGTGAGGGTTGAGGATGCTAGTGAACCCTCGGCCCCTGCGCGGGCATCCCCGGGTACCGATCACCCGGTTACGTCCCCCCCATCTTCCTCGACTTGGGGGCAGCTGCCGGACGACATCCCGATGATGGGAGGTAGCTTCGAGACCTTTTTTGATGGGGTACCCTCCGCCAACACTTTCGGGCTCGAAATCCCCCGGAAAGACCTTCAGGCCGAATCAAGTGGGACTTCGGCCGTCAACAAGCTTGTTGATAGGTTTCCAGCTCCGAGCCTGGACCCGGACTGTAACAGGATAGTAACTTTTGCTATCCCCAAAGACGTCCGGGCTCTGGGGCCCCCGGTCGGGGTTGCAAGCTATCTTCATCATCTGATGACGGAGGAAGACCGGGCTGCGACCGAGGCTGTAGATTGGACATGCCTTTTCAACGAAGCCCAGCAGGCGCAGCTCAAGGTATTTGCTTCTTCCTTTATTTCTAATATTTTTGCCTTGTGACCCAGTACTGACTCTTTAGACTTTTCCTTTGCAGGCATCGGTGCTATATCACTCGATGTTCCTCCGAATCAAGGACAAAATGGAGGCGGAGCGAGAGGGGCGCCGGGTCCTTGAAGAGAAGCTGCTAGAAAGCCGGACCGGATTGGACCTTTTGAATAAAGAGCACGCGTCCTGTGCTATCCGGCTGGAGGAAGCAAAGAAAGAGCTCGGTTGTAAGCTAAGGGGGGTGCAAGCCGAGCTTAATCGGGTTAAGGCCGAGCTTGACGAGAGCAGAGCCGAACTTAATGAGAACAAAGCCGAACTGGAAGCCCGGGTGCAACAGTTGGAGTCGGAGAAGACTTCCCTTCGGGAAGAGGTTGCGGACTTGACGTTGGCCAATGAGGCTCGAGTCCTTGAAATTGAGCTATGGACCAATCGATTTCGGGAAGCTGAGGCTAAAGTTTCCCAAGCCGAGGAGACTGCCAACGATATGGTGGCCCAATATAGGGCCGATGCTGATGCGGCCAACCAGCAGTCAAGAATGTTAGCCGAATATGCGAAGTGTCAGGCCCGGCTTGAAGTTCTTACCGAACTCCAACGTCGCGGTTTCGATCTTGCATCGGACGTCGCCAAAGCCGCCGAAGCTGAGGACGCTTCGAGAAGGGCGACGTTCCCCGAAGAATTCGAGGATGGCTCCGATTGACTCCGGGAATAGGCTAGGCTTTGTTTTTTTTTCCCCTCTTATGTAATTGCTCCGGTAGCGAGCTTTTTTATGCAACACTGCCCTTTGCCATTTATTGCTCCTTTTTCAATCTTGTTATTACTTTGCCTTTTATCTTTTTGGAACGATGGTAGTCCTTTATATTTTTCGAAATAGTCTCCGAGTGAATGTATTCGAACTCAGGTGAACTTCGACCTTTGGGTTTTCTCAAGGCAGTCCCCGAGTGAGTTGATTCGAGCTCGGGTGAAGTCTAACCCTTAGGTTTCTTCGAAGCAGTCCCCGAGTGAGTGGGTTCGAACTCGGGCACAATTTGACCTTCAGGTTTTGTATCGATTTTACGCCTTTTTCTTAAGGTCTTACAAATTCGAGTATACTTCGCCATTTAGTGAAGTCGATGATGAGGCCGGTATTACCTCTTTTGAGATTTTATGAATTTGGACCCGCCTTCTCGAGGACTTATGGTTAAAATAATGCCTTATCGAGGCCTTACGAATTTCGAACTCACCTCTGAGGTCTTACAGTTTTATGTGTCGCCTTATTAAGGTCTTATGAGCTTAAACTAGCCTTCTTGAGGTCTTATAGTTTAAGTGTTGCCTCATTGAGGTCTTATGAGCCTAAAGGAGGTCTTATGTGATCGAATATGAGATCGAATATGCCTCGAGGAGGTCTTATGTTCGAATGTGCCTCGAGGAGGTCTTATGAGATCGAATATGAGATCGAATATGCCTCGAGGAGGTCTTATGTTCGAATGTGCCTCGAGGAGGTCTTATGAGATCGAATATGAGATCGAATATGCCTCAAGGGGGTCTTATGAGATCGGACTTGAAAGCATATCGAAGAGTCGAACAAAATCTTTTAGGTTATGATGTGAATATGCATCGGATAGTCTTTGCCATTGCAGTAATAGTCAATACATCATACTGATCCGGGCGGATTAGGTCAGGCTAGTTGGGCACGGCTCGCTTTGGCCGTTTGACCCTTACATTTATTCTTATTGACCTTCGCCTTCTTCGGAGGGCGATCTAGTATACAATGATTTACCCTTGGATACCTTTGTAGTAGCACGATGTTCTTGCTGCCTCGTTAAAAACCTTGCCGAAAAACCCGAGTTGGGACAAAAACGGTCGAAGGAAAAAAGAGTGCAGCTCGTGCTTTCAGTCTCTCCAATGTCCGAACTTATCTTTGCGACCGATCATCGACCTGCACGGGTTAGGATCGGACAAGTCTCAAAAAATTTACGGAAGCGAAGAAGAAAGAAGACTTACCTTTAGAAGTAGTATCTCTTCAAGTGGCCTATATTCCAGTTATTGGGTAGTTCTTTCCCATCCATCGTTCCTAACTTGTACGAACCCTTTCCGGTTACCTTCAAAATGGTGTAAGGGCCTTCCCAGTTTGGTCCTAATTTCCCTTCGTTAGGGTCTCGAGTGTTGAGGGTGACCTTTCTTAGTACCAAGTCCCCTATATTGAAGTGTCGAAGACGAGCCCTTCGGTTATAATATCTTTCGATCTTTTGTTTCTGAGCTGCCATCCTAACTAGTGCGGCCTCTCTCCTTTCGTCTAAAAGATCCAAGCTGGTGAGCATCGCTTCTTGGTTGGTAACCTCGGTTGCATACCGGAATCTAGCGCTGGGTTCGCCCACCTCGACTGGGATCAAGGCCTCGGCTCCGTAAACCAAAGAGAAAGGAGTGGCACCGGTACTAGTCCTTTCGGTTGTCCGGTAGGCCCATAGGATTTCGGGCAGCATTTCTCTCCATTTTCCTTTTGCGTCTTGTAACCTTTTCTTTAGGTTCTGAACGATGGTCTTGTTGGTCGACTCAGCCTGCCCGTTTCCGGTGGGATGGTACGGGGTTGACAATACCCTCTTGATCTTGTTATCCTCGAAGAATTTTGATACCTTGCTCCCAACGAACTGTTTCCCATTGTCACATACTATTTCGAAAGGCATCCCGAACCGACACACGACGTGGTCCCAAAGGAAGTCGATTACTTCTTTCTCTCGAACCTTTTCGTAAGCCTGCGCTTCAACCCATTTGGAGAAATAGTCAGTAACCAAAAGAATAAATTGAGCCTTACCTGGAGCTCGAGGAAGCGGGCCCACTATGTCCATTCCCCACTTCATGAAAGGCCATGGGGAGATGACCGAATGCAGCAGCTCAGCAGGCTGATGGATGAATGGCGCATGCCTTTGACACCTGTCGCATCTTCGTACAAATTCCCTTACATCCTGTTCCATGTTGACCCAATAGTATCCAGCTCGAATTATTTTTCAGACCAACGCATCCGCGCCCGAATGGTTGCCACATGACCCTTCGTGAATTTCCCTCAATACGTACTCTGTGTCTCCGGGGCCAAGGCATATGGCGAGTGGCCCTCCGAAGGTTCTTTTATATAAGACTCCGTCCTCGGCCAAACAAAAACGGGCCGCTTTTGTTCTCAATGCCCTTGATTCTTTGGGGTCCTGTGGGAGTTTTCCTGTTTTTAGATAGTCCACATACCTGTTTCTCCAGTCCCAAGTAAGGCTAGTTGAGTTGACCTCGGCGTGCCCTTCTTCTACGACCGACCTCATTAGCTGTACCACCTTTTCGGACTCGAGCTCGTCGTCCTCGACTGTCGAGCCCAGATTGGCGAGGGCATCGGCCTCGCTGTTTTGATCTCGGGGTACGTGTTGGAGAGTCCATTCTTTGAATTTGTGCAAGGTGTTTTGGAGTTTGTCGACATACCTTTGCATCCGGCTCTCCCTGGCCTCGAACGTTTTGTTCGTCTGATTTACCACAAGAAGAGAATCGCACTTGGCTTCGATCACTTCGGCGCCGAGGCTCCTGGCTAACTCTAAACCTGCAATCATAGCCTCATACTCGGCTTCATTGTTAGTCAACCTCCTCGTCCGTATAGACTGCCTAATGACGTCCCCGGTAGGAGGTTTTAGTATGATCCCCAATCCCGACCCCTTTACGTTTGAAGCTCCGTCCGTGAACAATGTCCATACTCCGGACGGAGTTCCCGAGCTCAGCAGGAGCTCTTTTTCGGCCAGGGGAATAAGGGTCGGTGTGAAGTCGGCGATAAAATCAGCCAATACTTGCGACTTAATCGAGGTTCGAGGTCGATATTGGATATCGTACTCGCTAACCTCTATGGCCCACTTGGCCAGCCGGCCGGACAATTCGGGCTTATGCATGACATTTCTTAATGGGTATGTAGTTACAACATGTATGGGGTGACTTTGGAAGTATGGCTTCAATTTCCTTGAGGCACTAATTAGGGCTAATGCCAATTTTTCTAGGTGAGGATACTTCGTTTCCGCTTCCCCTAGTGTCCTACTTACGTAGTAGAT
>NC_031996.1:1000204-1003669 GCF_001879085.1 Nicotiana attenuata | reverse complement strand
GAACTCTTTGGCAAATCTTAAGAAGAAGCCTTCAGAAAGCTTCCGTGAATATGCAATTAAGTGGCGCGAACAGGCGTCGAGAGTGAAACCTCCAATGGATGAGGTAGAGATGGTCACTGTTTTCCTCCAAGCCCAGGAAGCAGACTATTTTCAGAATATGATGTCCGCCATGGGTAAACCTTTCGCCGAGGCAATAAAAATCGGAGAGATGGTAGAGAATGGGTTAAAAACGGTAGAATCTTGAGCCAGTCAGCCATAAGGGCCACCTCCCAAGCCATCCAAGGCGGGTCTGGAGGAATGGCCAAAGGAGAAAGAAAGAAGAAACAGTGATGGTGGCCTCGGAGGGAAGAAGGTATCGGGCCCTAGACCGGTGTTCTCTGAAAGAACCCCCAACACTATTACCCTCATACTGGTATGGCCTATGCTCCTGCACCTTATGCGGTCATGAATGCACAACCTTTCGGCCGACCGCAACCACAAGCTAACCGAAATCCACCTCCATTCCAAAGAAATCAACCTCCTTACCAGAACCAATATAATCCCCGACTACCGCAGAATAACTTTCGTCCCCGAGAACCGCCCAAGAGACCAAATTTTACACCGATCGGTGAACCTTATTCCAGTTTGTTCCCGAAACTCGTTCAGATGAATTTGCTGCAGCCTATTCCCCAAAACAGGCAAAACCCCGAGTCTTCATCTTATCAACGAGGGGTCCATTGTGCTTACCATTCAGGAGCCGAAGGGCATAGTACTGATAACTGTTGGACACTGAAGAAGGCTGTGGAAGATTTGATTGAACAAGGGAAAATAGTGTTGAGGGATGAAGAAGCCCCGAATGTGACTAATAACCCGTTGCCCGCTCACAACAATGGGCCGGTAATCGGTATGATTTGTGAAGACAGGGAATTTGATCCGGCTTTGAAAGCCATAGTTGCTATTGCCGATGCAGAAAAGAAGCCCAAGTTACTCCCGAAGCAAGGAAAAGGGGAGAAGGAGAATAAAACTGTCAAAACTGAACTTGAAAAGAAACCTGAGACAAAAGTAAAAATGGACTCTATTAAGAATGGAATTCTCTAAAAATGGACTCTTTTAGAAGAATTAAAGATGCAGACCAGAGTTTTGGGTAAGGGCTTGAAATTATCTCGAGGGGAAGGTGTTAGGCACCCCTCAAGATCCACTAGTGTGGTTCCCGGCCATGCTACCATTGTGACTTTAGATGTAAAAAATAAACAAGTACAAGAAGCACAAAAGGTTAAAAGAAGTGCTGAATTGTAAAGGAGCAATTTTGTAAAAAAAACGTGCAAGTGGAGAAAAAGGTCAAGTACTTAGTGCAAATAATCCAAAAAGATCATGCGAGAAGCATGAATTGAAAATGCAATAGCTTTAAAGATTCAGAAAATTTTATTAAACTAATAAAGAAGGAGAAAGGGGTCCTAGGTTTATACATTACGTGGATCATTCGCACAACACTGCTACTCAATTGTACGCGGAGTGTTAACGTGTAATCATCATCTCCATGTCTACCCTTCCCACCCTGTTAAGGTATTAAAGCGCGGAACGGTATCGTTTACTTATCGCATGCTACTACCCGTCCCAATCCTATTAGTCCCGGGGTATTAGGACTTCTACTCCTAAAAGGGAAGAAAGGGATGGGGGCCTTTGTGGAGTTTAAAGGATAAAATTCTAGCTTGACATCCAAAACAAGTATCAAGTAAAAGGGGAGGACAAGCAAGCATACAAGGCTCAAATTAACCCCAGAAGTCAAACAATCATTTAGTTTAGCATGCCTTGACAAATACTGATTTGGTCTTAGATTAAATTAAGCAGCAAGCGGACTGGTTCAACACATGTATTTAAACAGAGAGTCTGCATTAGGTAACTCGGATACAGTTGTCAGGGACTGACCCAATTCATTAATTAGCCAACCCTTCTTTATGAGTTGAAATAAAAAAAACCTAGGCGTAGGATCTATTAATTTTAGGAAAAAGATGCAAAGAGGTACCAGTAGTTTCAGAAAAGATGCAAGTTGATTTTAGAAAAAAGAATTATCAGTTTAAACAAAGAGAAAAGATGCAAACCGATTTTTAGAAAAGAGTTACCAGTTATTTCAGAAAAGATGTAGACTGATTAAAAGGTTTACGAGTTTCGGGGGAGTGTAGATTGGCTATAGGAAAAAGGTTTACCAATTTTAGCGGGCTTCAGAAGTAGAAAATTACCAGTTTTAATAAAGACACTAGTTCCAGCAATCGGTACTGTTTAAGAACGAATGATGCTATTAAAGACGAGGTTTCCTATAGGCATGCTTTCTATATGTTTACTGATTTTAACACCCTTTCCTGATATCAATAAGAGTCTTATACACATGATGTCTATATGCAACTTTGTTATTAAGCCTATAAACGGTTTGCCTAATGACATTTATATATGCAGAAATGCAAGAGCCTATAGACATGATCTCTATATGTGTCATTACAGAACATGAATGTAAAATCTTATAGACATGCTTTCTAGGTGATTTTTGCGGTAAAGTTAAGCGTTAATTCCTATAGGCATGGTCTCTATGTGATTGAATCAGTATTAAAGACCCTATAGGCAGGATTTCTAGTTTGAATAAAATCCTAATTCATGATTTCTACCCCTTGGATACAAGAAAAGTAAAGACCCCTCCCACACCCTTTTACTATACTCCCCGAGTTTCATACAAAATTATTACAACCCAATGAATCAAACTGGAAATTAAAGGATACATCAAAAGCTAACAGCTAGATCCGAGTAGCCTAATTCAACCTTAATGTCTAATAACATGCGATTGAGCCACTTCCGGGATCCAGATTTCCAAAGCCTTCTCTTTATCCTAGGTGCTTCAAAGTTCCAAGGAATCTTAGGGATTCCAGGCATTGCTTACACCCAGGATACTACCAGAATTAGAATAGTGCAGTGTGGAAAAGCCGGCTCTCATGCATCCAAGTTCAGAGGGAGCTCGGGGATCCCAAAGCATGACTTGCAAGAGAGGGGCAGAACTTATAGCTAAGAGTAGGTGCAAAGTGAAAGGGAATTGGGAGGCCATGACAGGTGGTGGTCATACCTAGCTACAAAGTAGGCTGGCACACCTCTGACCACCTGCTTGGTCAAACACATTAAGAGCAGACCCTTGAAGGTCAGACCAGAGTCTGGATAGTGATTAGGACACTGCCAGACCCAAGTCTAAGGCTCAACAACACATAAAGGGGGAAAGGGAATGGAACTGATTGAGTTTGGGATTCAAAGAATCCAATCCAGAATCATGGACAACAATATTAGAGTGTTGTCATGCCCCGAACCATAACTCACCTATAAAGGGGTATGAGGGTTTGGGATTCATAAAGTATCAAATTCATGACAAACAACTGACAGGATGCATACATAATTTAAATACTAAATTACAAAGGAAAGGGGGGGAACATGTTACAATATGCTAGAACAAAT
>NC_031996.1:907913-992089 GCF_001879085.1 Nicotiana attenuata | reverse complement strand
ACTGGCGTAAGGAACATGTGATGAATAGTGATTTTTCCTTCTAGATGGATCAAATGGAAGGTTCTTGACTAGTTGAGTACGTAGTAGTTGTGGCTCGTAGTGGGTTATGAAGTTCTCACATTTATCATGGGGTGGCATGGTACATGCGGTATGTTGTGTAGGGTTGAGGTGTGCATGTGTAAGGCCACGGTTCAGTTCTGAAAGGAAGGTCATAAATTCTTAAGCAGCATGGATAGTTTCAGATGACTAGGGAAATGATATTACTAACTTGTATGGCTTGATGAGAGTATACATTTGAGGAAGGGCGATGTATTTGAGTTGAGGATACTTCATTAGTATTGCGACACTCTCGTGTTGGATCGACTGTTGATATTCGAGTTTGCTTGGTGGCACAGAAGAATTATAGGGGTACCTCTTGTGGAATGATTGGGTATTAGAGGTGTGGTATGTATTGGGACGGCGAAATTGGGATCAGATAGGGTGATTCGTGTGCTGTATGGATTTGGAGACCCGAGTGGATCCTTTGTTGCTTGGTATGTTATATTTTGGATGCGATATTGGGTATATACTGGTTGTCTCATTGTTATGTTATTCTGGGCCGTTGCGCTAAGACGGCGACGTTGGCTATGCCGGGAATGCCACGGATTGAGTGGCGAGACTCGACGGATTATGTTCTCAGTAAGGTGGTTTCATTTTTGAAGACCCAGCAGATGGCTGGGGAGGGTTGTTCTTCTTATTTAGCCTTCGTGATGGATGGCAGTGCAGAGACTCCTACCATGATTCAGTTTTGGTGGTGAGCGATTTTCCGGATGTGTTTTCTGCTGCCGGGCATGTCGACAGACATGGTTGTTGATTTCGGTATTGATCTGGTGCCCGACACAGTATTGCATGGCACCGACGGAGTTAAAGGAGTTGAAGAAGCAGCTTCAGGAACTCCTTGATAAGGGTTCATTAGTAGGCCAATGTGGAGGTGTTTTCTACATCGAGTCGGCTTGGTTGACTCTGAGTTGTATTGTTGAGGGATGTGTTGATTCGATTGTTGTTGCGCTTATTAGTGTTCTGGGGTGATCTATGAGTTACTCTTCCATGTTGCGAGGCGTTATGAGTTGTTGGTTATAGGCACATATGGCGCGGTTCTACTGGGGTCTCATAGTGGAATTCGAGCGGGAAGAGTATTGGGTATTGCTCGGTGGATGGCGTATCGGTTGTGTCCTTTCGGGTCTGTGTAATGTTATGTCAATTGCTTTGTCATGGTTATGATGATTTGCTTTGGTTCTAGACATCAAATTGCGCGTGGTTGTCGATTTGAGCATAGTGACTTAAGGTGTTTCATGTGGCCCAGTGTTTGGATGAGGTCGCGCATTGGAGCGAAGTTATGTGGAGGTATGATCCTTCGTGTGTTCTGGTTCTACGACGTGTGATGGGTTCTAAGCATTTTTGTGGTGGTACTGGTGAGCTTGCGGTACAACTCTCTCATTTGAGTCATTTTCATGATTTGAGTATGTTCAGATTATTGCCTATTGGTGCGCGGATTGCACGAGTTATGGCTTTAGATTGTATTGGTGTGTCATGTCATCAGAGTAGTTGTATTGGAATTAGATGAGATTGTTGGGATCCAGAATGAATACAAACGGATTCGGTTTCAGCGTGTTAGGAGGATAATATCGATGTTCGGCTCAGAAATTTGCTATGGTCCTTGCCAAGGGAGAAGTGGCTTCACGAATGGTTGATTTGAAGAGTGGTTATGACTTCCTATGTGTTTCATTATCATTGGCAGTATACGAAAGTATTGGAATGAGGCTTTATTTGATAAACGGTTTATTATCGAAATTCGGATGTTTTGAGCAATTATTGTCATTAGAAGTTATCGCTACGAGAGTTTGAGCTATGTGGTATATCATGTAATTGCATCTGAGGCTGCAGGTATGGTTTGTTACAGCTTGTACAGACTTATTCAAAGTATAGATGTGAGATTCTGATCTTATAGATGATTTCAGAAGTGGAAAATTGGAAATGTGGTTCTATGGTTTATGGGCTAGGTTGGATTGCGAAATTTCAGTTACATTGTGTTATCGGACCTATATGAGATAGGGTGACATGGGATCACCCCCCGGTATCTGCATGGTAAGGTTATTTAGCGACTTGTTGGCTTTTGGAACAACTATAGGCACGTTCGAGGACGAACGTATGTTTAAGTGAGGGAGGATGTAATGACCCGACCGGTCGTTTTGGGATTTTGCACTTCGCTTGTCAGTTCTCGGGCATGACTAGCCCCGTGTGATGTATTATGACTTATGTAAATCGTCGGTTTTGGTTTTCAGAATAATCGAAATAAATTTGGAAGAACAGTTATCAGTTTGAAGCTTAAAATTTGAAAGGTTGACCAAGTTTTGACTTGTTAGTATATGACCTCGGATTGGATTTTTTATGATTTGGTTATCTCCTTTAGGTGATTTGGGACTTAGGAGCGTGATCGGAATGTGTTTTGGAGGTCTGGAGTAGATTTAGACTTGAATTTGGCGAAATTGGAATTTTGGCGATTTCCGGTTGATAGGTGAGATTTTGATATAGGGGTCGGAATGGAATTCCGGAAGTTGGAGTAGGTCCGTTGTGTCATTCATGACGTGTGTGCAAAATTTCAGGTCATTCGGACGAGGTTTGATAGACTTTTTGATCGAATTCGGAATTCGGAAATTTTGGCATTCTTAGGCTTGAATCCGAGGGTGATTCGTCGTTTTGATGTTGTTATGAGTGTTCCGAAGGATGGAACAAGTTTGAATGATGTTATGGGATGTGTTGGCATATTTCGTTGAGGTCCCGAGGGCCATGGGTGAGTTTCGGGGGTGGTTTCGGACTATTTCTAGGCCATTTCTAGTTGCTGCTTTTTGGCTTCAGGGTAGGGCTGTGCACGGATCGGATTGGATCGGATTTAGCATATTTCGGATTTGGATTTCGAATTTCGGATTCTGAAAAGGGCAATCCGAATCCGATTCGAATTAACATTGGATCGGATCAGATTTTAAACTTTGGATCGGATAATTTTTCGGATTGTCGGATCGGATTGTCACAAAATTGCTGGTTAGGACTTAGGACCATTCATCTCCTAAAACACCATTCAATCAGAAAAAACCATTCATCTCCTAAAGCACCATTCAATCAGAATCAAAAAAATTGAGTGAATAAACACCATTCATCTCCTAAAACACCATTCAATCATATTGAGATTCACTGTTGTTGGTTGTGGAATCAGTTGAAGCGTCTCTTTTACCAAAATTTTCATCAATTTGAAGTTTATTCGGTGTCTCTGTCTCATCTTTCATCTACCAAAACAAAAAAAATCAAAGTAAAATCAAAAGTTGAAAAATAGAACATGAAAGAGACATAAAAGACATAAGAGAAGGGAAGAGAGGCGGAAGAAAGAGACATAAAAATCAAAGTAAAATCAGAAGTTTGAGACTTTGAGTCTTTGAGACTCTTCAGTCTTCACTGAAGAGAAGAGAGGCGGAAAAATCTAAGTGAGTGAGGGGGTGTGTAAAAAATGAATAAGCCTAACCCTAAAATTTTAGTGTAGTATTTATATAGGTACATATAGTTTCGGATTTCGGATCGGATCGGATTTAAATCATACCAATCCGAAAATCCGAAATTTTATAAAACACAATCCGTATCCAATCCGAAAATTCGAAATCCAAAATCCAAAAATCTGAAATAGAGTGGATCGGATCGGATTTCGGATATCCGATCCAAATGTACAGCCCTAGTGTGGAGACTCGTGGTACATTCCTTCTTTACCTAATTTTTTTTGGACAAGTAAATAGTCATTGTCTAGGTTCTATTTGGAACATGTCAGTGAGTTGTAATTTATAGTAGTAGGTAGTTGATCCTATTTTTTCCCATACAAATAGTATGCTCTCGTATTTTCTTATTTTTAGATTTCTATTACTATTTTTTGTTTCTTTTGCTTCGAATACTTTATTATTTTGATGTTGTCACTGTTTCTTTTTTTATGACTTCTCCACTATTGTATTTCTTTTTCAAAACTGTTGTGATTATACTTTTCTTGAGCCAAAGGTTTATCGGAAACAAACTCTCTATCTTCACAAGGTAGGGTAAGACCTGCATGCATACACACTATCCTTCTCAGACTCCATTTGTGAAATTATACTGGATATATTGTTACATTGTTGTTGTTGTTGTTAAAATACTTGACGTCCTAGAATCATGTTTTTGTTTGGACGGATCAAATCATCAAATATGTCAAATAACTGTAGCAATTTAATATCTTTCTCAAAAAGAATTTTCCTCATGATAAATTTATATACTTTATAGGGGGGAATGTGCATGAATATAATATTAACAGGTAAACATCAAACAAATGAAGGAAATTTCTATTTATCAGATTTTATTCTATAAATCTTTATTTTATTGTGTTTATTAGCCTTTTAGAAAAAGGATTTGGTCAAATACGTTGAGTCGCAAGGGACATACACCAAGTCTAAATAAAGAGCCATAAGGTGTAGTTAATCTGCCCATTCCCATATCACACACTAAGCACATCTTTTCTGAAATGATGCATTATTTTAATATACGGAATTAGTAACTTTTAGAAAAAGCAAAAAGAAAAAGAAGGGAAATGACTTGAAGTGATGTTCGATTCGTCTATATCTGTAGGCAGTGCAGGTTACTTTAAATGGTATTAAAATAGGACGGAGATAATACATTTTAAAGTTGAGGGTGCATTTGATTTTTCATATTTTTTTAGATGGAAAAAAATAATTTTCACCTCTTTTATTTTCCTGAATAAACAGTGGTCTGGAATCAGGCAACTTGAGTAAAAAGAAATACTCCTATTTAAACTTTATTTTATATGACGTAGAGTTGATTGAATATAGAGTTAAAAATGTTCATTTTCACTTATATATTACATTACACTAGTATGGAAGAAAATAGTAAAATTTTACTAATTGATAAGTTTGTTTGATAAAAAAAAAAACATTACATCACAATCTAAACTTTGAATAATCAAATGCATTGAAATCGTTGGAAGTTGTGAAAGTTGATAGAATTAGAGTAATATCAAATATTTGGAATTCTTCATCAAGATCAACATCTTCAGATACTAAATTCTGCGATTTTTTAACAAAAAAAGTTACGTATTCGAGTCATCATTAATCATTTGATATGTCATGTTGTGGCAATTCCACCCAAAAGGTAATGAGTTACTCCTACAGCACGTCATTGTATAATGCTCAAGGCCCTCGGTTGAGTAGCAGGAACAACTTCTAATTTATTATGAACCTAAACGATGCATTCAATAAGTTCTTGCCAATAACCACGTCCAGGGAATAATCTCATTTCTTACAACGGAGAGGGGGTCCACCTTCTTCTATTTCTACATCTAGGATTCGACTTGTATCATAGATACTAATAGGATTGCAACCATTACGGCAAGGAAAAGATTGATTCAAAGGGAGAAGAAGAGGCAAAAATTGGAACTGATTGTGTACCACTGATAAACACCAGAATAAGCGATATTCATTGTGCCAAGAGCACCTTCGCGAGTAAAAGCTTCACGGACAGTTAACCAAAATGAGGATCCCAAATTGCATGAGCAATAGGTATCGAATTTAGACTAAAATGTTATTACGCCATACGATGTATGGATCCGAGATGCTCGAGACAACAAGTATAGGCAAGCATCGAACATTTTACGAGTGGAAGGAGCAACTGTTGAAGTAGCTTGAAAAGTTAGATGGAGAAGAGAGCTTTATTGCAGAGAAGAGAAGGTAAACCTCAAGTTTCAGTTACATATTTGAACCTTAATTGCAGTTACAATATTAACGTTGTAATACTACCGCTGCTGAATAATGGTTCAATATGAATAAGTGTCTGTTATTTGATAGGAAGTTGTGGAGGTCGGTATTACGGTTGTAGGCTAGGAGGTAGTTGAGTATTCCCTTACTTTGTACCTTTGTGAGCCTAGTCTGGTAGGGTTTTTGTCTAAGATAGCTAGTGGCAATGTCGTGTCTTACTATTTTCTCTTTTGGTGCAGGACCTATTTACTAGCCATCGTTTTTTGCTTTGCATTTTTCTTCTGCATTTTATGTTCCTGTTTTTCCTATGATCTCTGTAGTGATACTAATATTGTCTCCTTTTGTCTTTTTATTCTCTTGAGACGAGGATCTTTCGGAAACTGCCTCTCTACTCCTTCGGGGTAGGGGTAAGGTCTGCGTACACACTACCCTCCCCAGACCCCACTAGTGGAATTTTACTGGATTGTTGTCTGTTATTTGAAAAGGAATGCTGTAACTGCAATTGCATTGCCTATAAATTACTTCACAATTGGTTCACTCACGGCAGATATCTTCTAATTTCTCTTGTTTCTATTTTCTCTAAAAGCTCTCTTGAAAGTCCAAGTTCTAAAGAGAGATTTTCAGAAATTGCTGTCTTCAAAGTCTCTGGGCTTTGTTGTATCCCGAGGGTATATTGCCATAAACCAGCAGCAAACTAGTGGGACAATTAATACCTAAAAGATAGCGATTTTATCACGCTCAAAGCCTAATTCATTCATACCCACTGTTCTAACAGCAACAACTTCCTCACTATTACAAATCATTTCCTCATTGGTCTCTCAGTTTCTATTTTCATTGGCGTTATATAATTCAACACAAAAGCTACCAGCCGTACGAAGCCAATGTCAAGATTGACAAAAATAGCCAAAGCAGGGAAGTGGATATGGGAACGAATGAATGAAATCAGCATTCAGACCTTCCGTAAGAAGCATTTATAAATAAAGCTCAAGCCAACTAGTAATTTCAGTACTTGTAAGACTAGAACATCATATCTACGTAAACTAGTATCTGCAGTGCTTTCGCGAAGAAACAAAAAACTTTTCCCGAAAGGTTTCTTGTATGACCTACATAGTCTAGTCGGCAACCTCTATCTTTTCACCATCTGGAGCTTCTGTTTCGTCTGCAGCAGTTCCTTGTTCAGACTGCATTAAGTGGCAACAGCAGCACAGTTTCCACAAACTCTGACATTAATATTGTGAAAATGTGTATGACATGTATTTCTGATATGCTCGTATAAAGCAGATATTAATGTATAAAGTGAGACCAAGCAGACAACAACAATGACAAAAACACAAACTGGAAGTATCAATTCGAACAAAATAAGTAATAAATTTTCTTTCCTCTCTCTTTCTGTTTCTAAATTGAGCAAAAACCAGAGCCTTTTCCTTCCTCAAGAGTAGCAGCGAGCAGCTGCTCGTCTGGAAAGGTTTCCAAAATCTCTTCGACCTCGACTGATTTTTCAGCTCTTTCAAGTCGTGATAGATGATCAGCGACTTGATTTTCTGTGCCCTTACGGTCACGAATTTCGAGGTCAAATTCTTGCAACAACAGCACCCAACGAATCAGGTGCGGTTTGGACTCCTTCTTCTCAATTAAGTACCTGAGAGCTGCATGGTCAGTGTATACAATTACCTTCGAGCCAATCAGATATGATCTGAACTTGTCACAAGCAAACACCACCGCCAACATCTCCTTCTCCGTCACAGTGTAATTGAGTTGTGCACCGCTTAGCGTTCTGCTTGCGTAATAAATCGGGTGCATCAGCTTATCCTTTCGTTGCCCCAAGACTACTCCTATGGCATAGTCACTAGCATCACACATGAGCTCAAATGGTTGCTCCCAGTTGGGTGCAACAATGATAGGTGCAGTCACCAACCTCTTCTTCAGTTCCTCAAATGCCAAATTGCAATCATTAGAAAACACAAAGGGCTGATCCTTTTTAAGGAGTTTGCATAATGGGTTAGCAATTTTGGAAAAATCTTTTATGAATCGCCGGTAGAACCCGACGTGTCCAAGGAAACTTCTCACCGCCTTAACTGAAGTGGGCGGTGGTAGCTTTTCAATCACGTCAACCTTAGCTGGTCGACCTCAATTCCTTTACTGGACACTCGATGCCCCAGGACTATCTCTTCCTGTACCATAAAATGGCACTTCTCCCAGTTTAGCACTAAATTTGTCTCCACACATCTTTTAAGCACTCTTCTTAAGTTGTGAAGACAGTCTTCGAATGAATCTCCCACCACGGAGAAATCATCCATAAAGACCTCCATAATATCCTCCACCATGTCCGTGAAAATGGCTAACATGCACCGTTGAAATGTCGCTGGTGCATTGCAAAGCCCAAAAGGCATTCTCCGAAAGGCGAAGATGCCATACGGACAAGTGAAGGATGTTTTCTCTCTATCTTCGGGGGCTATTGATATCTAATTGTACCACGAATATCCATCCAAGAAACAGAAGTGCGATCGCCCAGCCAGCCTATCCAACATTTGGTCAATGAAAGGCAAGGGGAAGTGGTCCTTCCGGGTGGCTGTGTTCAATTTTCGGTAGTCCATGCAAATCCGCCATCCCGTGACTGTACGAGTTGAGATCAACTCATTGTTCTCATTATGCACAACAGTCATTCCCCCCTTTTTCGGCACACATTGGACAGGGCTGACCCAATTGCTATCATAGATGGGCAAGATGATTCCCGCATCTAACCATTTGATCACTTCCTTCTTTACTACCTCTTTCATGTTCGGGTTCAGCCTTCGTTGATGTTCTCTGGAAGGTTTGTGCCCTTCTTCCAAGAGAATCTTATGCATACAGAAGGCTGGGCTGATACCCTTTATGTCCGCCATGGTCCAGCCAATGGCAGTCTTACTTTCCTGCAGTACCTGTAAGAGTTGTTCTACCTGCACATCTAGCAAACCGGATAATATAATAACAGGCAAAGTAGAATCAGGGCCTAAGAAAACATACCTGAGGTGAGCTGGGAGTGGCTTCAGCTCCAGCTTGGGTGGTTCCTCTATTGATGGCTTTGCTGGAGGTGTAGCCCTGTTTTCTAACTCAAGGGACTCGAACTGAGGTTCCCTTGTCCAGAATCCTTGGCCTTCAAGTGCCATGACCCACTCAGCTAACCCTTCACCATCCATCTCCTCTAAATTTGTCAGACATGCCTCTAATGGATCTTTAACAGTCAGGGTTACATCATCTTCTTGCAGGATCACATCTACTGCCTCTACTAGAGAGCAATTAACATATTCACTGGGTCTCCTCATAGATTGCTGAATATTGAATATGACTTCTTCATCGTTCAGTCTCATTTTAATTCCCCAGTTTTACAATCGATCAATGCTCTGCCAGTTTCCAAAAATGGTCTTCCTAAAATAAGGGGTATCTCCTTGTCTACCTGACAATCCAGAATAACAAAGTTTGCAGGGAACACGAACTTCCCCACTTGCACCAACACATCGTCAAGAATACCAGTTGGCCTTTTCACCATGCGGTCAGCCAGCTATAGCAGCGTCGAAGTCGGTCTAGCTCTGCCAATGCCCAGTTTGGTGTACACAGCCAGCGGCATCAGATTTATGCTGGCTCCCAAATCACATAATGCCTTTGCAAAGGCATAACTCCCAATTGTGCATGGAATAGTGAAGCTACCTGGATCAGACATCTTTTGAGCCATCGGTCTTGTCTCTACTGCGCTGCAGGTCTGTGTCAGAGTCACAGTGGAAAGATCCTGAAAATCAAACTTTCGCGACATTAGATCCTTCATCATCTTTGCATAACCGGGCATCTCCCTCAAGGCATCCATCAAAGGAATATTCAACTGAATTTGACGCAGCATCTCCATGAATTTCTTGTATTGAACTTCCTTCTTTTGTTTTACCAGTCTCTGAGGGAAGGGTGCAGGTATCACCCTTTGTGCACTGCTTGCTGGCTTCTCTCTGTTGGAGTTTTTTGGTACAAGAGGTGTCACCTGATCTGCAGCTTGCTCATTCATCTTATCCTTGCCTTTTTCCTCATGACTCTGTTCAACCACCACTTCAGTAAGTTCTGTTGTTTCATCTACCTCTAATGGAACTGGAGTGGCTGGCGTACTCTCCTTGCTGGCTTGTATAATTTCCTGCTCTCTGTCTAAGTCTCTCCCATTCCGGAGACTCACTGCCATCACCTGATTCGGGTTTTGCTCCTTGGGGTTGATGTTTGTGTCTGCAGGCAAGGTTCCCTGAGGGCGGTTGTTTAAAGCCATGATCAGCTGACCCAGCTGCGTTTCAATGTTCTTTATAGCTGAATCATGCCCTACCAACTTTTCCTGCACCTTACCATTTGTCCCAATGAGTTGCTGAAGCATACCCCTGATTTCCATCATGTTGTTATCTTGCTGCTGAGGAGGTTAATTGCTGTTGATTTTGCTGTGGATAGCCCTGTGGTTTCTGATATGGTACTGGCACCATTTGGCCTTGAGGGTGCATACCCCCAAGCTATTGCATGTTTGGCCTGTACTGCTGATTTTGTGGCGATCTCCACTGATGTCCTCTTTGTCTCTAACCCCAAAGTTGTTGACATAATTCATATCTTCTCTTGCCCCTTGATTTTCACCTTCTCCACTCCATGAACACACATAAGACTGATTAATACAAGGTGTACACAGTCCTCCATTGGTTGTGTCAACAATGTGCACCTGTTTTGTACCCATCTCATCAATCTTCTTTGTCAATATGCTCATGAGTGTGGCCATGTTCTCTGCATGCAAATTATTTGGGTCAAGAGGAACTGAATGCATTATGGGTGCCAGTGTTGTACCTCTAGTCATCCACCCCAAATTATGTGACATCTTGTCAAGAAGGACTTTCAACTCGGTGAATGTCTTACTCAAAAATGCACCTCCAGCTGAAGCATCCACATTTGCTTTTAAATTGTCAACTAGCCCCATGTAAAATCTCTGGCCGAGCATCTGGTCTGGAATGCCATGGTGAGGACACTTCACTAGCATCCCTTTAAATCTTTCCCAAGTTTCTTGCAAGGACTCAGTCGGCTGCTTCTTATACTGCAATATTTCATCAATCTGTCTTGCAGTCTTATTGGGCGGATAGAACTTATTCAAGAACTGCTTGACTAATTCCTCCCAGGTGACAATGGAATTGATAGGGAGCGAATTTAGCCAAGTCTGAGCTTCCACGGTCACAGAGAATGGGAACAGTAACAGCTTGATAGCTTCCGGGGTCACATTTGGCTGCCTTTGGGTCACACAAATTGACATAAAATTTTTCAGGTGTTGCTGAGGGTCTTCGATGTGTGATCCGGAGAATAATCTTTTATTCTGCAGAAGATGCAGCATATTATTGGTTATCTGGAAGGTCTCCGCTTGAATTGCGGGCACAACTATGGCAGTCGCCAGGTTATCAGCTGTTGGCTGTGCCCAATCATAAAGTGCAGCTTCGGGCACAAGAGGTGCCACTACTCTGACATTGGGGCTTGCTGGCGGATCCCCGACGTTTCCAATGACGTTTTCTGCGTCACCCATGTCAAATTCTAGCTGGTGTGGTGGTTGTGATTGTTGGATTCTCTTGTTGGCGTGGTTCAATGCCCTGAATGTTTTCTCGGGGTCTGAGAATCCTTCTAGCAGTTCTCCAGTCCTCGAAGAACTTCTAGGCATACACCTGAATTCCAAAAGAGTTCAAACGTGAGAATTTCAATGAAAGATTGGGCATAGAGAAAACTGACTACACTAAGAATTTTTGTACTTCTTTCAATTGTAATTGATAACACCGTTAATTCCCCGGCAACGACGCCAAAATTTGGTAACGCCAAACTATGCCTTATAAAAAGACACGCGGACGTTGCAAATATAATCTGAGTAATTCTGCCCGGAGTCGAACCACAGGGAATTAACCTATCAATTACTTTTGTCGGACTTAGTAAATTTACAGAATCAATTTCCCCAAACTTTGTGATTAACAGTTGATGATATTTCTAACAACTAAAACTGAAAATAAATAAACAGCTGAAAATTAACTATGCTTGATGTGTAAACAATTGGAATAAGGTCTAAGGTAATAGTTTCCCCCGTTGTTGATTTCCTTGGTTGTATATGTCTTATAACTGTGACTTAGTTGTCTCTATCAATCATAAACTCTCCAGCTATCATAAATCTTTCTCAAGCAATTATGATAATTTACTAGACGCACTCTCTCAAGCTACGCTAGCTAGATTCGCATTACGGTTCACTTAGATTGCACCCGAGGTATCGTTATCTCTAATCCAACCTCTAAACCCTCGGGTATGAGTCTCGTCTATACTCCGGGAGTGATGTTGTTCAAACAACTACCTAAATATGCACTTTCTCTCAAGAAGATACATACTAAATAGGGACGGTTAATTGAGGGCCCTTCCAATTAACCACAATCAAAACGTAGATGAACAAATAGAGATTAGCAACCAATTCAAAACTATGTTAATATAACAACCAAGTCATCCCCAACGGGTTTCACCAAAACCTTAGATTAAAATATTTAGCTACTCATAACAACGATAAAAACTACAAAAGAATTCATAGTCATTGATAGAAGAATAAAGTAGGGAGAATAAAATCGTTTTTCAAGTTGCCTCCTTGCCTCTCTTGCTTCTTCTCAAAAAACTCGAACTCCTTCTCTATTGGACTTGTTAAACCTTTTATAGTTTGTGTGGATTTGCTTGGACTTCCGAAATTGCCCTTTTTAAAACTTTGTTTCCGCAACTGGACTAGCGCGGGCGCGCTACTGCCCGCGCTAGTGGGGTTTCCTTCTGTCTTGGACTGCTAGACTAGCGCGGGCGCGCTAAGGCCGCGCTAATGCCCGCGCTAGTGGGGTTTTCCACTGCCAACAAGCTTTGCTCCTTTTTTTTCGTCCATTAATTCCAAATTTTGCCCGGATTACCATCATAAGTCCTCATTTAATTATTGCACTCCTGTGAAACATAAAAGTCACCATTAGAGCCAATTTTTTGCATTATTTACCCACTTACAACAGTAAAGCATCCTTAAGTTAGAGCCCGAACGTAGGCCAAACTAGTTCACATAGAAAAAGAAAAGATGTTAGCATTCATAACTTGTAGACCCTTGATCTTTTAGAAAAAGAAAATAAATTAAGATAGAAGACATGCATCCTTTAGCAGTTTTAGCAACACAATTTCAGTAGCCAAGAACATTTTGCAGGGGTAGACCACCAACATAGTGTACAACATCTATTTAATATTTAATGGGAAGACAATCTTCAACAGTTTAAATCGCTTACTTTGAAATTTGATGAACAATGACAATAATATTTACGCGAATCAAGAAGAGAAGAAAATACCTGCAAGTTTGCGGATTCACCTTTAGCTTCAGATATTGGTTTTTCTGCAAGGACCTGCATTTTGTAAGAATAAATTATACACGTAACCATGGTATTCATTAACAAGCAGCTTGAAAGGTAAACTCTCTCGAAAATAAATTTGCAACTCCTGGTTTAGCAAGTAACACAGATTGATATTTTTACAAATCATAAAAATATATTCATTAACGGGCAGCTTGAAAGGTAAACTTTCTTGAAAACAAGTTGCAACTTCAGCTCCACCAAGTAACACAGATGTTGATAGTTTGACAAATCAGGAATAACAGTCTCACTTCTAATCAAGAACAAAAAGTTTTTCATAATTCTTGATACCAACTTATACTATAAAAAGTTAGTAGCTAAAAGATTTATTACAGTACAAAAATAATAAAATTAAAATACTTACTAACAACTGTACTATTTCTCTTTTTTTGTCAAAGCTGAATGTGATAACAAAGAGTGCAAGAAGATAGATAATCACATAAAAAGACAACTGAACAAATTTATCAGGACCTTATCTCCAAACATAGTCCATCCAGAGTTTCGACTTTATTATCAGCAATTACAAGGTACCCGACTTTAAGGAGATCCAATAGGCAGAACAACTCTCTCTCTCTCTCTCTTGCTAATTATAAGAAATTATTTAGCATTGCAGGTTTATTATAACAGAGAAGAACAAATTCATTATGAGTAAAATATTGAGAAGACAACGAATGCTCCTTTTTCCGGGCTTGAAATCAGCTGTATAACTCAAACATGTGCGAAGCTAAAAAAAATTGGTTCTTGACCTAAGAATTAACATGACCTGCCATCACATTGTGATCATAGAGAAGAAACTTTACTACAGTCAGGTTTCTTCGACAGAGTTGAATATAGACACACTCTGTAGACTTCTCAAGCTGAGATACCACTGTTAGAATCGTATTTTTAACTTCAATCATTGCAACATTTGATATTTCAGGAGATCCTTAAACAGAGATTCTTACATAATCCATTTTCAATCACTGCACAAATTTTAATCTGAACTGAGATGGCTTGGGAAAAAGATAAAAAGGATGATAAAGATATAGAAACCTTTTCTGTTTCAACAAAGACACTCTTGCATTATTATATACGCTTATCAATTTTTGAACAACAAAAGGCACCAAGTACTAAATGTGATGAAAGTGGCTCTAAGTAAAAAAAAAATGTAAAAGATTAAGTCCTCATCAATAGAAATAACAATTGAATATTAGACATGACAATTGACATCATAGCCCATTGATTGGGTTCGGATGGTTCATTTTCTCTGAAAATCAGTCAGACGACTTCATGCTCATGCATAAACATAATTTTGTTGTTTTACTCTTGCAGTCTACAGAGTATGAATTTTACAATCCAAAAGCTCCCTTTTTGATATCTCCTAGGTTAGTTCTATAACCCCCCCCCCCCCCCCAAAAAAAAAAAGAGAAAGAGTACAACTTAGTTTTTCCTTTTCTAAGCTACTACCGCCATATTACCTGATGGCTGATGCCACTTGTCGTTCATACATCTCCTTAAAACTTTCTATCGCTCTCTGAGTCTCTATAATTTGTATTTTGTCCCAAGGTAACATTGATAAATTTACTAATGGGTCACAGCCTTCATCAATCTTCGAATACTAATTAAACAGAATGTCCAGCCTAATTTGCTAATGTGTCACTCTTAGGAAGTTAAACTGTTAACAAACCCACTATAGTCGTGGTTCACCTACATAATCCGGGGATCTGCTACGTTATAGAAGTATATGCTATGATAGACTGTACTGTGAGAATTGCTTAAGTTACAGAAAAACCATGAAACTTGGATAATAAAATCTTTTTTGTCCCAAAGGTTCTTCCCTTCAACTTGTTGTTCACAAGTTGAAATAAATAGTACTGATAGCCAAGAAATAACTAATCCTTCACTCAGTTTATCATCAAAATAACTTTAAAAATAACTTAATGAATATGCTACAACCAGTTAAACAATACGAAATGTTTTTACACGGGCAATATATCTACTGTAATGCTATAGCGTATCCCTTTATCAGGTCTCAATTTGGATTAATTTTAGACTTACACCTTTTTATTTGATTTTATTTTCAAAATAAAACATATTTACTTTTTGATTGAATGATCAACTATGCCGTTTAATTTATAGTGACAAAATTGAGCAGTCAAATCAAGCTGAACCTTAAAGATGAAAGAACACGAATAATCTTGAATGTTATCTGTTAAATCTATATCTATACTATATTAAAAGCACGAAGGCCCTTAGCGAAATGTCGTTCACCTTTTTTACCCTTTAAAAATAGAGTTCACACTGGACAATATAGTATTTTTAATATTTTTCTAATATGCAGGAATGATCATTTAATTATTTTCCTAATTACTGGGATATTGGAATCAACTATAATTCTGAATATTTATCTTTTCCATATTTAGAATTCTACAAGCAATTAAATTTTTTTTTTCATATAGATTTCCTTATTTAAAGCCCATTAATATTAAAGTTGTTGTAAACTATTATATATATTTTTCATTCAAAACTTAGAAATTAAGAAGTTGTATTTGTACTACCTTTTTTTCGTCCAATTAGCACTACTATGAAGCTACTAAAAATAGGCACACATAAGCTATATATAACACAAAAGTAAAATACTCCTTATATTAGTCAAAACTAAGAGGAACATCGAATAATTAAAAAAATTAAGGAACAATAATTGTAAAATCATTTTGTTAATTGTATTTTCTCTTGAAATTCTAAATGATATTACAAATTTATTTTTCGACAAGTTTGTCTAAGTATTATATTTTTTTCATGTTATAGTAAAACGTAGGGCTCAATTTTAAAATTGACTTTTTAATGTTTGATTTAGTTTTTTACAATTTTTTGAGGCTATTCTCCTTTTAATGTCTTTTGTAATATGACATATTTTGGGTTTTAGATTCTTAATTAAAATCAATGGTTTAAATTTTTATCATACATGTATAATTTTTTAATATTAATAATAAATTGAAAAGAATAATCGAATAGAAAGAAGATTGATTTATTTCATTTCGAAATATCAATATTCAATTTAGGTAAATAAATATGCAACATGAACCATGGAATAGGTTATAATTTGTGCATAAGATAAAAGAGTTGTAATCCTGTTTTATCATTTTGGAAGTGCAAGTACTTTTGTTTTGTACTCATGTAAAGAATTTTGTGTTATTAAATTTAATATTTAATTCCATTAAAGGGCAATTCGAACATTACATAAATGTTATTAGATTTTATCATGTGAATTTTGTTTCGTTATAAAAAAATAAAAAATAAGAGAGGTGAGCGTAATTCTCAAACTGCAATAGAAGTTTGTGTTAAGGAGAATCTCAGAGGAAAGTTTTCGAAATTATCCCAAATTGTGATTATAGCTAAATATTAAAACTTGGGATGAGTTAATATTAAGCTTTTAATTGATGAAAAAAATATTTTCTTTAATGCTTAAAATAAATAATTAAATTAGCTAAGTAGCAAAAGAATGCAATTCAATGTTTTCCCCAAAATTATCATAAAAGTAAAATTATTTTCCAAATAGAAAAAACTACTAGGATATATGAAAGAATAAGAAATAGCGTAAAATCAAGTATTGTGTATTAAGAGTCAAATCAGTAAGAATACAAACTTGAAACAATAAAAATGAAACAATAGAAGACAAATCATATTCTATATGATTTGTCATTAGCTATTTTTCTTTTTTCTTTTTGTAAATATTTTCACAGATTGAACTCCCTATATTTTTTTCAACGTTTTTAGTTGTTTGCTATAAAATATTAATTTAATATTAATTATTTTTAGAATTTAGTCACATGTACCTTTTTTCTAAGAGCCATAAGGCAAATCTATCATGCCCAAATCTCAAAAGGACCAAGAGATTATATTTTTAAATTTGTGTTATTTGCAAAAAGTATTTTTATGTTACTTTTTTTCCCGATATTAGATACAAAACTAATAACAATTTTTATAAGATATTCCACATAATTTTAAGGACTTCTATGATGCATAATTTCTTCTTTTATTGAACTAACTAAGGTGAGATTAACCTTCTATCAGTTTCATGAACTTACTTTGTGTCTCAAACACTTTGCTTAATGTTTTTTTTTAAATTTTTAAGACGATATATTTATTGATATAAGAAACACGCGCTTTATAACACGCGCAAAGCGCGTACCCTAAGACTAGTTCTACTAAAATTTGTACAAATTTTATGCCTCACTTGACTTCAACTTAGCTTTAACAAAATAAACTTTAGAAGATGAAGAGAGTGCTAGGTCTAATCTGTTAAAACTTATAGTTTAGCATGTAAGATATGTTATTTTTAATTGAACTATATATTCGTCACACAAGCAACAAAGGAAACGAAATCAAACAAACAAAGAACCCAAAAATTTGCCAAATAAGCTGACATAACAAATTCAACACACCTGTGGAAGAAGTAGCTGAGAAAATGTGGAGTAGATCCAAAAAAAATGCACCAAAGAGAGAAGGAAACCAGAGGATAAGATAGAGAGACGTAGAGCAGAGCAAAATAAAGCGGTAGCAGTAGAGTGCAAAATTACATAAATAGTCTTTCCCTGGAAAACACAAATCAGCTAGTGCAGGGACACACCAGTAATTTTACCTAAGCAGGGATGTCGACGGAGAGTTGCTTCTGCGCTCTTCTATATAAGTAGACTAGTCTTAGGGTGCACCCTTAAAGAATCATATTAACTATAGCGTGTTTGAGTTATAAAATAAAAATTAGTAAAATATATAAGTTCATGAAATGATGAGTTATTTCTAGTCATAATCATCATTTTGCGTTTGTGGCATTCAGTGAGTCGCATATTTTAATTTTTCACTCTAAATCGTAGTATTATGTTTATCATAAACTAGATGGGATTGGCCCGTGCAAGCCCGGGCCCAACACTTTGGACAAATAATAATGTGAAAATGTGTATGACATATTTCTGTGAAGCTTGTATAAAACAGATATTAATGTATAAAGTGAGACCAAGCAGACAACAACAATGACAGGAAGACAAACAATAAGTATCAATTCGAAGAAAAATAAGTAATAAATTTCTTTTACTCTCTCTTTCTGTTTCTAAATTGAGCAAAAACCAGAGCCTTTTCCTTCTCATCACTTTTAGCTTTTGCTTTGCAGATTCATGAAATCCATCAAAGAAGTTGGGGAGGGAGGATGACTGGAATTGTCTAGATAAAGTGAGATCAATAGGCACCTCATATGAACAGCTTATGCAGTAGCACAACATGGATGGTGGGAGACCTTTGTAGACAGAGTTAACCAGTATGAAGAAGTTGAAGTACAGCTTAAGAATGTTTTTCACACAATTGAAGTGCAAGAACAACTGTAGTGAAAAAAAATTCCATGAAATGGATGATTAAGTGCATTACTTTGATACAAATATTCTTTATAATCAAGTAAAAGTATCAGATTAAGTGTTTTTGGCTTAATGGTTTCATGAAAGGTAGGAATGTTGTTGGTTACTTGAATTTGCCTCCAATAAAAAAGCTTGTTCAACCAAAACCATAAAGAGTGAAGGAAAGGAATGCATGATTTTTTTTAAACTGAATTTGCCTAATTTGACCAAGGAATGTACCTTTGAGAGGCTTCCCCACCAACTGGTCTTTGCAGTAAGGCTGTAGTTTGCAGTTCTTTGAGAGAAACAATGCTTCCCTCTTGGAGATTTAATTAGGAAGTTTTCAGAAACTAAGCAGCTCTTATCTAACTGTTAAAAAAGAAATGAAAGTGACAGCGAAGTTAGAGGAGTTCTTCTGCAATGAGGAAGTATCTTTTTAGCTCGATATATCCAAGACGTTTTCAGCTCTTTTGCATAAATGCGTTGGACTAATGTTGCAGGTATCCAGCACATGGGAGGCAAATAACACAGGAAAACATAGAATATAGTAGGCTAAGATCACCAAAAGTTGATACTCTGCATGTTCATGTATCAGATTGCTTAAATAATCTAAAACCTGATGATCACAATGAGATTCAGTGGAAAATTTAGCACTTTCTTGAGTCCATGACTTTTTTCATCTGATTAGCATAGAAATATACTATAAAAAGTTTTGCTCAATCAAAGTCTAAATTACAATTCAAAGAAATGATACAAAATCCTGCAGTTAGGGACATAGCATTCAGCGATAAATCAATAAATATGGGTGAAAATATGAGACACAGATCAAAGCTATAGGACTATTACCATGACGCGATCAACCTTGCTTTCTTTTTCTGATCAACTCTCTTCCCCACCCCCCCCCCCCCCCATGTTTGTTCTTGAAAACTTTGATTAAATGTATTCCCTAAATTATACTCCCTCCGGTTCACAATAAGTGATCAATTTACTTTTTCATTTTGGTTCAAAATAAGTGTCCAGTTATGTAATCAAGAAAGAATTCAATTTGTTTTTACAAAATAACCCCTATATACATATCCCTAAAAAGTTTTCTTACTCCTTACATTAAATGTTTAATTAGGGGTAGTTTAGTCATAGTAGGTATTTTTGTATAGAATTTAGTATTTTCTTAATGGGCGTGCCAAAAGCAAATTGGTCACTTATTGTGAACCGGAGGGAGTAACTCACCCCAAGACTTGTTTGACCATGTCTATATACCTTGGCCACAAAATGATTGTATTTTCATGTACTCCTTCCAAGGATGCATCCAGGCATATGTTCCTTCGCCAACATCGCTTCTTCACTAATTTTCAGTCTTTTAGCAGGTAGCTAAGCCTTTTTTTCTTTTTAGTTCTATGTTATCATTGTTATACTTAGTAGTATGTTAAGTCAGTGGTCTAAAGAAACATTAGGTGACTTAATTACTTAAATGCTGATGCAAAGCTACTGGAGAGTAAAATGTAGGAACTTGAGGAGACATATTTAAGGGATAATGTATATGATTAAGAATAGAAACCAGTTAAGCAAAACTACTGCAGAATATATTCAGCTATAAAGGCTAAAGCTTCTGTTTTAAATCATAAGGCAATAGTAACTGGTTAACAACTCTAACACAGCTTTTTTTCAGAATGACATAAACAATAGGAGCAGGGACAAGATTAAGAGTGAGCAAGATGGTTGATTAGAAGTGAAGAAAATTGAAGAACCAACTGTAACTTTCTACCAACGGCTATTTTCAAAAAAGGAAGCAGGAGATTTGACTACCTTAGAGGTTGTCACCAATGTTATAACTCTGAGAATTGAAATGGTAATCAAGATGAAAATTCGGCTGTTTGTATGCATTAACCAGTGCTCGGAAAAAGCTTGTTCACATATCGATCTTGAATTTGACTAATTAATATCTGCCTGATGCCACACGCCCTTCCCACATCTTCTTAAACCTTTCTCACTCTCTGTTATCTGTATTCCTTTGTGGTAAGAAACAAGAAAAAAGTAACAACGTGGATATGACATTTTCATCCATGGATATTGTTGGTATGAACAGTACATGGAAAGGAAAAAACAAACTGAATGGAAAAATACTTCAACAGAGTTAATACATCACGTAAGTTAGATAGTAAAAATTTATTTTTGTCCCGAAGGTTTTTCCTTTCAGCTTCTTGTTCAAAAGTTAATACATGCGGATGTTTACACATTTTTTTTTTTTTTTATTTTTTTGGTGAAAGATGTTTACACTATCTAATCAGGAAACCAGAGGATTAGATACAGACCCAGGCGGCTACTTCTTTGCTGTCACTGTACAAGTAAATTAGGGCAAGCAAAGCATAAATTAAAGCTAAACAGTAAATGACGGAAATGTCCTTGGTCAAATTTTTTGCCCTTTTTATGTTAAAAGACCAAATTACCTCAAATTTAAAAGAGAGAAAGTAATACTAACAGAGACTATTTATGTCCTTGAATCTATCCTGTCTGATAAAAAGCTTAAAAAACCCTTTGCAGGGTTTAAGGAGCCAGCTGAGAAGAGATAATCAAGAGGACAGCTGAGGCTCAATTTGGGGCGGAATGAATAAAGATTTCAACCATGGTTAGCTTACTTCTTCTTCATCTTTTTCTTTAACCCAAAGCTCTCACAATGAGTTTCTCATCTCTTCAAATTTCTATCATGACTCTAATTTAGATTCCAGTTTTTCTCGATTTTTGATTCTATTTAATCACCTTTATCTTCTTCTTTTTTAAAATCTTCGCGTTGCTTTGGTGCCCCCAGCATTTAATTGTTTATCAAAAGAAAAACTTTATTTCATGTTTATGGATTGCAGCTGCTCACGTTGCGGTATTGAAATTATAATTTAAGATGTTGTAATCGAAGCCTGTAAAACGCTTCCCACTCTCATCCCCTCTTTTTCTTTTTTCTATCGTTTGATTTTTTTTTTTTTTTTGGTTGTCTTTTTCCATAATTTTACTATTGAAGACATGTGAGATTTGTGAATTCAATCTACCTACATTGCTGGCAGTTAATTTTGTCCTCACTTGATGAATTCAGATAGAGGAAAACCTCGAACTGCAGCAGTTCCGCCTCGCACCATTAATGTGCACAAATTTGCTGAGTCTCGAGCTTCTGAACTTGAGTCTCTTCACTCAATTGTAAAAGAACGATTAAGTAATGATTTTAAATCTCAAAGAAGCAAGAGAAGACGAACAACTGGACATGACAATAGACTAGCAAAGAGTAGAGCTAGAAAGAAGCAGAAAGCAGGAGAGGATAATGTAACTAGCCCAGTCCATTTGGAGAACGATAAGAAGAAACTTCCACGCCATGTTCGTAGGAAACTTGAACTTACAAAGAATTCTCTTGATGGCTTCTCAACTTCAGGAGATGGGACAAAGAGACTCAGAACTCACTTATGGCATGCTAAGCGTTTCACAATGACAAAACTTTGGGGATTCCACCTCCCCCTTGGTGTGCAGGGCAGGTAATAAGCTCTTAGCAATATTTCCAAAGTTTTAACTTTATCGTAGTGCATTGAAAAGAACCATTTGTTATCTTGTGGTTAAATAATGATTCACTCTCCACAACAGAGAGAGAGAGAGAGAGAGAGAGAGAGAGAGAGAGAGAGAGAGGAGCACATTTGTTCACTTTACATGGTTAAAAAATTTCCTATTGTATGCTTTCTATTTGTGGGGGAGAAGGTCGTTGAATCTTAATATTTCATTAACTATGAATATATGATGCAGCGGGAGGGGCTCAAGAGCTCTTTTGAAGAAACTAAAGGGAGGAGTACTAGTCCATGATGCAAGTTATTGCAGTGCTGTGCAGTTGGAGGGTCCAGAGGCAGGCATTTACCTACTCTTTCTTGCCAAGCTTTACTTGATACTTGTTCTAACTTATTTCCGTTTGGTCACTGGATTACTTTGAGACCAGTGGCATCTGATTAAATGAACATTTGTGTTACTTATCAAAAAAGAAAATAGACATTTGTGGTTATTTTCTATCAATTATCTACCCAAACCTTGCAATTATGAGCCCAGAAAAAAGAAACAGTAGCAAGGAAATAGCGGTCTTCTGCTAGC
Organism: Nicotiana attenuata; assembly: GCF_001879085.1. Taxonomy (NCBI): domain Eukaryota; kingdom Viridiplantae; phylum Streptophyta; class Magnoliopsida; order Solanales; family Solanaceae; genus Nicotiana; species Nicotiana attenuata. The sequence goes on along the minus strand of NC_031996.1, from coordinate 969,388 downwards.
TAGAGATTGTGCTTATAATGTGGTCATTCACATATTCTTCCAGGATTTGTTGCTGTCAATCCTAGAAACTGTGCTTGTGCCTTCTCCATGTTCACATTGTGAAGATGCTCGTTCTGACATACTCTCTGGTGCTATCAACGGTAGTGCTGAGGTAGGTGGTCCATCTTAGTATTTTTTTTAGAGTTGTATTGCCTCCAAAATTTGCTTACTTGATATTTCTGTTTCTTTGGCAGCTCCATCATGTAGGAGCCGTCTTTTCTCAGACCATTGCTCCTGTAACCTATATGTGGCAACCACAGCAGTGTAGGAATGCCGATACAAAGGTTGATCATTCCAATATATGTGGTGAACAACAGAAAATTGATGGCTGTTCTTCTTTAAGGCGGTTGTGGGTTTGGATACATGCTGCTGCCTTTAGAGAAGGATATAATGCTTTGCAAAATGCTTGTGAAAGGCAGGTTGAGTAAAGAATCATATGGTGTCCATTTCTAATAGCTCATATGTACTAGTCTCCTTATTAATTTCTCCGGTTTTAGATGTTACAGTGACATGATGATGGCTTTACACATATTCTTTTCTTGATTATAAATGCACATACTGTTCACAGAACATGTAGTTTACTTGCCTTTTCATGTTGCTGTTGTGGGTTTGGATACATGCTGCTGCCTTTAGAGAAGGATATAATACTTTGCAAAATGCTTGTGAAAGGCAGGTTGAGTAAAGAATCATATGGTGTCCATTTCTAATAGCTCATATGTACTAGTCTCCTTATTAATTTCTCCAGTTTTAGATGTTACAGTGACATGATGATGGCTTTACACATATTCTTCTCTTGATTATAAATGCACATACTGTTCACAGAACATGTAGTTTACTTGCCTTTTCATGTTGCTGTTGTGTAGATCAGAAATATTGCTTCTTGATTTTCAGGTAGATGCAGCTGGCACTAGAGTTAGTTGCATTTCCCTTGAGAACCACCTTGGGAAGCTGGAAGTGATGGGATCAAGGGCATCTCAGCTTCTTCAAAAGATGTTACATCCTTCGACCTGGTGATACTATTGAAGACACAACCTTTCTATTTTAACTGAATTATGAGCATGTTAACTGAATATCGTTGTTGCAATGCAGTTCTTCAGTAAATTCTTCCCTAGTGAAGTATGCATCCTACATTGAGAATGATGATCAAATCCCATCTTCAGCAATCTTCTCTCTCTCTGTCTATGATCCTCGGTTTTTGGATAAAGATATTACTAATGCTTCGGAAGCAAAGGTTCAAGATACACTATCTTATAAGAAAGACGAGAGCGGAGGAAATGGAACTCCAAAAAGGGATATGAAGTTACTCCCGTGTTCGTTCTTAGAACCTGAAGGCAGTCATGGCTTATCTGAGTGTATTGATCTGTGGGATACTAAAAAGGACATAGATCCTCCAATAGAAGAAAACATCCTTTGCATGGAGAAACACCGTCAGCGTATGGAGTTGTTTCGCATTGGTGATATGAGCACAGGCAGACAACAACCTTCTAGTGAGAGGCGATTTTCTAGATTCTGCCCTATACTGCTTCTCAGAAGTGATAGCCAGAAAACTTCCATTATAAGGTGAATTTCCCAGCATAACATTTGGAAATGAAAAATAAGTCTGATTTATATTTAGACATGGTTGCTCAATATACTTTCATGACTAAAACACATTGCGTGTGCTGAAACTCGAACTCTCGTGCCACAAACACCTCTTCTGTGTCCAAACTTTCTTTTAACTTCATTTCAGTAAAGTTTGCTTTTCTTTCTTATAAAGCTATTTGTTGGTCCTACTGCAACAATCTTGTCATATCTCCTTTGCTGGTCTAACCTCTTGGGAGAATGAACATTCATAGTTCACTCACCGTTGAGTCTCGTAAATCCGTTTGTATAAGAAAATGAGGTCATTGCACTTCATGTTTTGATATGGATTCCCTTGATTTGTAACAATCAAGCAATTGTGTTCTTATATAGTGAATACCTCATAACTGTTCTTTTAAATCTCTCTTCAGATGGTCTATTATTCTTCCACTGTCTTGGATCAAGGTCTTTTGGATGGCTATTGTGACCAATGGTGCTCAAGCGATTGGCTTGAGAGAGAAGCACTGGATATCTTGTGAAGTCAGTATGGATGTTCTGCTTTCGCTATGAATTTGAGTCTGACATCGCTTTAAATCCCAATTTATGCTTTTCCTATTTGCAGCTTGGGTTGCCATGCTTTCCAAGGGAATTCCCTGATTGCAGTGCATATGCTTGTTTTATGGCCTTGGAGGAAGCTGCTTATGATAAAAAGTCGGAGCTCCGTTCTCCTCATACAAGGACTTGGAAAGTTCCAGTTCCATCTCCATGGGACAGTCTCCGCCTTGCTCTAGAAGGACTCAATGGAGCAGCTCATAGCTGGGTACAACATGAACAACTTTTACCAAATGATATGATCAGAAACATAGCAATGAATAATCCATACCTGAGAAGTTGCAAAACAGAAACGGAGAGTAGTTGTAGTGCTCCATTCGAGGGATTTGTGGCTAGGACATGTAATGTGCTGGCTCAGTTTTTGGATGAGATCAAAGCTAGCCATCTACTTTTATTTCCAAAAGTGCTTCACAGTAAGAAGTGCATCGGCAAATTTATCAAGGACGAAAAGATTCTCAATGAGGATGCAGATGGGGTCATTTACCAAATAAATCAGGACCAAAAATTGTGTTTGGTCAGAGTTCTTTTGCATGCCTACAGAGAAGGTTCTTTCGAAGAAGGAGCAGTTGTTTGTGCACCTCACATCGATGATGTAATGTTGTGGACAACCAGGTGACATTTGTTATCCATGTTGTATTCAGTTATTTGCTTTCCCTGTCCATTTACTTGTACTTATTTGTTGCTGATGGAGCTTTTATCCAGCAGTTTGAGAATTTCATATGATACACAAAAGAAAATGCAGGACTAAGCCCACTGCTAAATGGCAATGTTTTGAGAACAAACATTTTGGCAGATTATTCTTGACCTCATATGTGATGACTCCGTGAACTTCACCCTAACACTGTCCACTATACTGAGCCTACTTTTGAGAGAGAGTATTTAAAATCATTTCAACAATTGTGCCATAGTTATGCAGGAATTAATTATGCAGATAAGTAATGCAGGAATTAGTTATGCAGGGATTATTTCTTTGGATCGTTGTTCTTTTTTTTTTTTTTGGTTGGGAAACTAATATAGTACATTATATAACCAGCTAAAAATAATAACAAATTAGTGTTAGCAAGCAGAGTTTATATAGCACTGCAATAAGCTGGGCATAGCTAGGAATTGAACTTGTATTTCTTCATGTCCTTTTAAGTCTTTGTACTAGAAATAGAACTGGTTTACCAAGTCATTATGCAACTTCTTTTAATAAATATTAATATTGTACCAAATCTCCAAAGAGTTGGGTACAGATGAATCTATCGAAAAGGAAAGCATGTGTTAGAGGGTAATTTAATCATTTCAGTATTTAATCCATGTAATACAAATACATGTATTAGTTATCCATCTTCTACCCCGCATAAAATAATACGTAAATTGACTTATAACTTATACATGTTTTATTTATGTGGAATTATAAAATGCCAACCAAACATTGTATTTGTTGTGCTAATTTTATACTAAGTAACTAAAGGCTACCAAACATGGTATTAATTATGCTACTTCTAATACATGAATAAATTACTCCCTAGTGTGTGTGTGTGTGTGTGTGTGTGTGTGTGTACGTAGAACTAGATAATATATAGTTAAGTAGATTGTATGATCACTTCCTGTTATTTTGGTCTGCTCTTCTCCCTTCAACAAAAGTCTGGAAAAAATAGCAATCTTGAAAAGTCTTTGAAAATTCTGTTCAAGATTTCTATCGATGTTTTCATCTGTAGCCATTATGTGTTAGTAATTATATGGATAAGATGTAATTGCAGGTTCTTTTGTGACGTCTCTGGTATGATCTAACTGAACAATCTTATTGATGCTTGCTGAATCTTCTGTTAAATAAAAGTAAAAGAAGTATTACTTGATCCCCAAAAATAAAAAGAAATGTAAAGGGAGCTTAAGTTTCTTATTCTCAGATGCACCTATTTTAAGTTATCGATTCTGCAGATCAGAGATCTCCAAAGGAGAACTTCAAGTACCTGAGTCCTTTGCGAGATCCTGCTTCTCCCAGCAAGCAACTGGTAAATGGGAATTTCAAGTACCTGAAGAACCTGCTGCTAAAGAATCTTGTAGATTACCGATTGGCTTTATTACAACAGGATTTGTTCGAGGAAGGTTAGTAACTTAAATGGTAATGCTGCATTGCATTGTAACTGTAGTATAATCTCAGATAAAGAAAATTTTAAATTGGAGGAAAAGTTAGTTTTTCGAAAGTTATGATCTGTTCTTTCATTTTGGCACTGATGAATTTATCCTGCAGCAAGAAGCCTGTCGCAGTGGCTCTTTGCGAGGCTGTCTGTCTTGCTCGCCTGAGAGAGGAACAGTGGAAGGCTGTAGATGTTAGGAAAAGAAGGAAGGAGATCTATGTCCTGGTTAGAAATTTAAGGTCCACCGCGTACAGACTTGCTCTTGCTTCTATCGTCCTAGAACAATGGGAAGATGATTTGGAGTGCATGTGATTAGACGAGGGTTAATTGAGATTAGTAACAGGATTTATACCCAAAAAGAAAAAAAGGGGAGAGAAGTTGCAGTCTCATGTATGAACTCTGATATGTATTTACCTTAAGATTGCACAATATTTATCCAAATGTTCAATGTCAACAGATTGAAGAGAGGAATTAGTCTAGTAGAAATTCTTGGGGAAATTTTATTACATTCTTTTGCTATTTTCTTCCTGTGCAACCCAAGCATTGATTTCGTCAGCTTACTTTTTTATCTTTTGTTATTAATAAACGGGAACAGAGCAGGATTTATTGTTGAAATGTTATTTGCTTCTTCATTTGAGATGGAACAGTGCTAATCAAAGATCAGTCGAGAATAGCAATTACTCCTGTTTAAACTCATAAATCCAATCAAAATCACTATATCTGGTAGTCTGGTACTTCAAAGGAGAGAGGTTCACTGAGAAGCAATTTTTTTGTTCGTGGCCCCTTTTACGTTCAGTTTCATCTGTTGGATATTTGTTGTCATTTTGTTTTTTTCCCTCTCTTTTGCTTTCTTTCTTTCACAAAATTTTCAACCAGTAGCAATGTTATCGTCTAATCAGAATATTTAATGTATTCGTAACCATAGTTCACTACTGGAAGATTCTGTCCAATCTGACATATCAAATTCTTAACGAGACAGGTGACACCACATCAATGCAGAATAACTCTGCTCGGATGCTAACTTGTTTCATTGTCTTCTATTTTCTAAATCATATATAACTTACGCAAGAAAATCAATATCTTGTAGCTCTACAGGTAGTGTAACATTCCCATCTCTGATAGCCATCAACTCTCTTGATTTCCCTTCCAAATAAGCTTCCAAAAATGCAGCCAGAACCCCTCCAACAAATCTCCTCATTGGTTCTCTAGATTTCCCTTTCTTGCACAAACAATAAGTAGCCTTGCCTCTAATTCCTTTCATCTAACATATCATTGTGTCCATAATCCTCTGCCACAAAGTAACAAGCTGGCTTGCAACATTCACTGTAGAAATCGCCATGGTTTACCCCATTGGGAGCACAAGCAGGGAAGAGAGGGTTCTTTTTAACTTCTCCCAAACCCGAGCCAATTACCATCACTGCCATATCAAGATTGAAGGAATGAGGAGTATAGGTGAGAACTGATGGTGGAGTTTGTTTTCCTTTGTCCATGCCATCAACAGGATCAACACCGATCAATACTGAAAATTTCGGGTTAGTAGAAATATTAGCAATTTTTCCAAGAGCTAGCGCGAATGCAACTTTTCCTCCACGACTATGGCCTGCTAGTCCAAGTTTTTTCAAGTTTGGCTCAACATCGGATGGAAGGTAATGGTGCAATCCTTCAGCTAACCAATTTGTGATTTCAGCAGTTGATTTGATATCCTCAGTTGCATCTGCTCCTTCCACCAAATATAACTAGTACAAGGCAAATGAAATGTCACTTGAGAACCACAAATGAAAATCAATTCAAGTTACATACACTGAAATTTATATTATCAGTATAGCTTAACGTGTGATAGCAGATTAGTTATCATTTTTACTCAGTCACCAAAGTAGTACTTATCATTGAGATTTACCAGTAGTTATCTTATTAGTGGCCTGAAGGTGTAAAGATTTTTAATATTGTCACCGCACAGCACTTAAACTCGATGAAGGAGAGCCTTGTCGTAACTGATAAAGTTGTTGTCATGTGACCAGGGGGTCACAGGTTCGAGCCGTGGAAATAACCACTTGTAGAAATGCAGGATAAGGTTAGGTACATTAGATCCTTGTGGTTCGGCCCCTTCCCCGTACTCCGCGCATAGCGAGAGTTTAGTTCACCGAGCTGCCCTTTTACAACACTTAAACTCAATGAAAATAAAATAATTGTTCACTAGCAAAACAGTATACAGACTATACTGTAATGATTGGTTGATTTATACATCATTATCCTAGACCTTAATTTCCTAATCCAAAAATTGTTAATGCTAGTTATAAATAGCAAGTACTAATAAATCTCTGCTTCCCAATAACCTCATATTATATCAATATTTCCCTTACCAGACTTTCAATTGTTTTGAAGAGGATACCAAGAACAAGAACAGGAGAAGTACTATCATACTTTATATAGGATGATTGTATAATTCTGAGTTCACAATCAATAAAGTGAAAAAGGAACAAACCTGAGGAGCCACAACAATGAAGCCATGAGAAGAGACATGTTGAATAAGCTGAGTATAGAAAGAATTGTAAAGAAGATAGCCATGAAGAAATATCAGTACAAGATAGCTTCCTGCTTCTGATGGGGTGGCAATCAAGAGAGCCTTTGGAGGAGAAGGATGACTGTTACATTTTGTGGCTCAATTTTCACCAGCCTAGTCTTTATAATTTCCTATATCAAATACAGTAGTGGAAGTAATAGAACAAGTAATAGAGGAGGAGTAACTTATCACCATGTCTGAAGTAGATCTCTTGGTAACTCTTTAATCTATTATATTGTGCTTTTTTTTTTAATATATACCTTTTTCCTTCTTTTCCTTTGGTTAAGATAAAGTTCACTTTTGGTCTTCATAGACCCACCTTAGTGTGTTCTTAGTGTGTTTTCTAGTGTATGGGACTTTGGCCATGGGAAAGCAGGAAACTAAAGTCCGCTAGATATTTGTGACATTTTTGTCTTTGGCCAGATGGACACCATTCTCTGGGACCTTCTGCATTAGCATGATTAGGGATGGCAATTTGAGCGTAAACCCATTTGATCCGCTCAATCCGTTCAAAATTGGATTGGTCATTGACCTTATTTGTTTAACTCAGCCCATCTTGACCACCTATCACAAGTTGGGCTGGTTTTTGCCTAAATTGATCAATGAGTACCTTTGCTAAAACATGTTGAAAATAACTTTTTTTTGTTTGATATATGTTATATGTGTTAGGACCGAAAAAATCAGGTGTCATGTGGAAACTAGCAAAGCAAACCGTGCACGACGATAAATCCAACAACAAAAGAAAAATATACCAAAAGAGACACAAACATTTAATGTGGTTCGGTCAACTGACCTACGTCCACGGCGGCGATGAGCAATCTACTATAATAAAAAGAGAGTACACAATATCGAGAGAACAACCCCACGAAGAGGCAAACACAATTGGCACACTAACACTTGTCCCGTAAAGTTCCCCCCCCCCCCCCTAAACACGACTCTCAAACCCCATATGGCTACACTGTGAATGCTATTGAATGAGAAGAAAGGATCCTCAATTTATAGTAGTCCAAACCTTTTCCTACAAGAAAAAGGACTAGCCAAATATAGGATATTTGTAATTTCCTTCTACAAGAAGGAAAACCCAATTAAGGTAAACATGTTGCCCTTTCCTTCAACAAATAGGAAAACCAAATATGGTATGAAAATTACGGCAAACACCTAACAATATGACCATAACAAAAGAAAAAAAAATCTTATTTGATAATAAAACAATTCATAAGAAAATAATACTCATTAATTAAAGCTTGGTAAGAGTAGGCGCGGGTTGGGCTATGGCCCAAATTCTAGTCCAACTTGACCCAGCCCATCTCAATTCAAGATACTTTTGGGCGGGTCATCGACCCGCTCATTTATTAACTCAATCTATTTTAATCCGCCCAAAATCAGTCCAACCCACCCATTTGACACCTCTAGGATTAGGAGTGTACATGGACCGAGTTGGTTCGGATTTTATCAAAACCAAAACAAACCGATTTATATCGGTTTGGATTGGTTTGGTTTTATCGGATTTTTCGGGTATTTTTGCTACATGAATATTATTCTAATCTTGCTTTATTAAAGTTATAGATAAAATTTTAATAAGTGAATATATGTTTACCAAAAATTAAAAAAAAATTACAAACACATGATCTATTAAAGTATTCTTATGGGAGAATTTTTTTAGTAACATATAATAGTTTATTTTCTTAGTCGTCTAACAATAACTTTTGGTTGATATAAGCTTTCAAGATTAACCGAATTTAATAATTAAACATAAAAATCAATATGACACCTAAATAGTGATACGTTCTATGTAATTTTAGATTATCGAAATACAGCTTTATTCAAATTCGAAAACGATATAAGAAATTTTGACACATGAATATGGAAGAATCTTCTTCTAGTCTGAGTATACATGTGGAAAAATAGACGAGGTAGGACAGAGAAACCAAAAAAGGTAAGTTACCTTCTCAAAAACCAAAAAAGGCTTAACAAGCAAGAGGAATGCCCACTTTTTTTTCTCCTTCAGAAGAGCAATTCAATTCACAAGAGCATGTTATATTTCTTCTCCAACATTTCTATTAAAAATCATGACTAGGTTCATTGTTGCAGGTTCTCTATGACATAGGTGTTGTGTCAACAAAGGAACCATTTAAGTGTGTCATAAATCAGGGCATCATCCTTGGTGAAGTAAGTTGATTTGCTTGGTCTTGAAAGTCCATTATTTCATTGCCTATCTTTAATGATCAAGTTGGCAGGTTCAATATACAACATGCAAAGATGACAAAGGAAACTTGATATCAGCAGACTCTGCCTATGAGCAGCCTGAGTACAACCAAGAGAAAATACCTGAGGAAAAGGTTTATTTATATACTGATTATGTGCAATTACTTCAATCTTTTAGCATCTTTTTATGTTAGTTTTAGCTTTCAGAATGTAATTCATCAGTTTGAAACTGTATTTTTGATGGTGAATAGGTCATGAGATCTGGTGATTTCTTTGTATTGAAAGATAACCCCAATATTCGCTTGATTGCCCGAGCTCACAAGATGAGTAAAACTAGGGGAAATGTCATCAATCCTGATGATGTTGTTTTGGAGTATGGTGCAGATTCTCTATGCTTATATGAAATGTTTATGGGTCCATTAAGGTGCGTCTCCTGTCCTTATCTTTTGCTTTTCAAATTTTTTGTTTATTGTAATATATGTACACAACCATTTCAAAGTTGTATCCGCACGGCATATCTTCTACTGCATAATGCACATCTTTATTATGTCCGATAGAGACTCGAAAACATGGAATACAAGTGGTATTGAAGGCGTTCACCGTTTCCTAGCAAGATCTTGGAGATTGATTGTTAGTTCAACCTCGCCCACTGGTTCATATCCTGATGGAACTTCCATAGTTGATGAGAAACCTTCAATTGAACAACTTCCTTCTTTACACAGATGCATTGATAAGGTAGTACTACTTGCCATTAGTTATGGCTGGCATGTATTCTTTAGGATTGAATATTGTTGGAGCGTTAATGCTTTCCTGTTATTAAACAGCAATCATCGATTTGCATGTTGTTTTAACGTAACAGGTAAATGAAGAAATTGAAGGAACTCGGTTCAACACTGGAATTTCTGCGATGATGGAAATTATTAACGCAGCATATAAGGTGAATCTTCTCCTTTTACACTATCCTCATTTCTCCCTCACTGCTCAAAGAATAGGAAAAAAAGGAAAAGAATAGGGATATCCACACTACTCCCAAGAGGACTTCTCTAGCTCTTCTCATTCCATGTTAAATTGAAATTTCCAATTGAATGCTTGTAGACTTCACTGACAAAAAAGGGTAGCCCGGTGCATTGGGCTCCCACTATGCACGGGTCCGGGGACGGGCTGGACCACATTGGGTCTATTTTATGCCGTCTTACCTGTATTTCTGCAAGAAGCTATTTAGTAGATTCCTTGAAATGAGATCAAATTAGACACTTGAATTTCTTCCACGGAAAATAAGGAAAATTAAGAAGGGAAACAGAGAGATGCTATATTAAATTCCTTGCAAGTTACCTGTTTCTGATAGCATTTGGACTAATCCTTTGGATCTCATGTTTTTAGTGGGACAAACTTCCGAGATCTATAATTGAAGCATTTATTTTGCTGCTCTCACCATATGCACCTCACATGGCAGAGGAGTTCTAGTTGTTAGGTGTTTGCCATAATTTTCTTATTATATTTGGTTTTCCTATCTCTTGAATGAAAAGAGCAATATAATTACCTTAATTAGGTTTTCCGTTTTGTAAAAGGAAATTATAAATTCTTCCATATTTGGCTAATCCCTTTTCTTGTAGGAAAAAGTTTGGAGTTCTATAAATTGAAGATCCATCCTCTCATTCAGTAGCATCCACAATGTAGCCATAGGGGGCTTGAGAGTCTTGTTTAGGGGAAGAATTTTACGGGACAAGTATTAGTGTGTCACTTGTGTTTGCCTCTTCGTGAGGTTGTTCTCTCGATATTTTGTACTCTCTTTTATTATAGTGGATTGCTCATCTCCGTCGTGGATGTAGGTCAGTTGACCGAACCACGTTATATGTTTGTGTCTCTTTTGGTAGATTTCTCTTTTGTTGTTGGATTTATCGTCACTCAAAGTTTACTTTACTAGCTTCCGCATGACACCTGACGTTTTCCGGTCCTACCACTGGTCTCGTCTTGGACACTCAAATTCCTTGGCATATGAGCCCTTCCCTAAGGTGAGCTTTTCCTTGATCCTAGATTTTTACTTTCTGTATTCCTCTTTCCCCCATCCTGCCGTTCGGAGATCACTCGTCTTTTCTAGTCTTATTCTGTTGCTAAAGAAAAGGGAACTAAGTTACAAACATCCTACTAGAGAGCTTCTCGTTATGTAAGTACTTAATCGTCCAGTTTTCTTGTAAAACTGCAGGAGTCCATTTTCAGCAAATATTCTACACAAGCAGGCTATGACACATGTATTTCTGAAAGTTATGAATACTTACTGTTGTCTATAGTGGCCTCGAGAAACTAATTAAATTTATGGGATTACTAAAAGCTCATGAACATCTTACTTTATCAAAAAGAAATAGAAGAAGCTCATGAACATCTTACTTTATCAAAAAGAAATAGAAGAAGCTCATGAACATCTTAAATCATTGGATTAAGTGAAGCGCTTGCTGATTACCATTATAATGACAGGCTGATGCTGCATATTTAAAAGAGAGCACTGTAGTCCTTCCAGTCCAAATAAATGGAAAGACGAGAGGTACTATACAGGTTGAAGAAACATGCACAGAAGAGGAGGCCTTTAGATTACCTTCACTTGATACAAAACTATCCAAATTTTTGGATGGGAAATCTATTAGGAAGAGAATTTACGTCCAAGGAAAAATTCTGAACATTGTCATAGATGCACAGAAAAAGGTTAAAGTAGCTCAAGAATAGCTGATACAATGCCTGGAATCCCTATACGTTATGTTGTTTCATAAGCGTTGATGGATTAACAACTGTGGAGTTGCAAGCAGCGATGGTTTCTGTACCATAATTCATTTGTTGTACCATTATTGAACACCAAATGGGACCATTATTGTTAGAGGACAATAAGCTCCCGAGCAATGGAAGTGGAACAGGCTCCGTTGTATAGTAGAAGAGAGAAAGAGGGGTCTGCGGAATTGCTTAATCTATTAGTTTGTGTTACTTATGTTCGTTGTTGTACCATTGTATTTGAATACGCTGTTGTTGTATTTATATATTAAGGTTTCATCACAGAAACATCATAAGTCACAGCTTCAGTGAACATTGTTTCATTTTGCAAGGATTGTTAGTTACTTTTCCAAATGTTTTCAAGTGGCTTTGTACCCCTCCGCTCACCCACAGTCCATTTTCATTTCTAGCTGGACAATGGCGGATGTAGCAGCCGATAGCAGATGCACTACTGTTGCCTTCTAGATGAACTATACATTTATATAAGAAACATTTATTTATTTTTTCTAGATACTCATATAATCTTTTTGCTTTTTGTTTTGGTTTCCCATTTGGTGTTCAATAATCGCTTTGGGCTTGACTAGTCCACATTTAGACTAAGAAGTCCCACTTTGGAGGTAACGGTATGCCCACTGGAAATGCTAGTTAACTCCATATACCTTTGAAATATTTATTTTACCTTGTATACTTATTTTATAAAAGTTTATTACTTTTTAAATTTTTAATATCATTATATGCCATTAAATAAATCCCACCTTTTGAGGAACTAAGTTATCTCTCATTCCAACTTAATAAATCCCTTAAAACACTCCATCATCCCACGTTTTAAGGAATTGGAATTATACATGTTCACCAAAAGTCCACCCCAGAAATTTCTCTATAAAGTCCTCCATAATCTTTTTCTTCTCTTTCATATATGTAATCAAAAGAAAAACAAAATAACGTGACAATGTTCTAATTTGGGATATAATATATAAACTAAAATAAAATATCAGATATGTTTATTCAAACCAATACACCACAATATCCTAATGAAAAATACATTATTCAAATCAAACAACGATGATAATCCAATTTGGAATAGTCAAATCAAACATAACACAATATGCTAATTTGGAATACAATATTCAAATCAAACATACTACAATATTCTAATTTGAAATACAGTATTCAAACCAGATTTTTTCAAATTAAAAAATTGTAGAATATTTGGTTTGTATATTGTATTCCAAATTAAAATATTGTTTGAGTATTGTATTCCAAATTAAAATATTATAGTATGTTCTGTTTGAATACTGTATTCCAAATTAGAATATTATGGTATATTTAGTTTGAATGTTGTATTCCAAATTAAAATATTATAGTATTTGAATAATATATTATAAAATAAAATATTATGGTATATGTAGTTNGAAGATTTGAAAAGTATAGAGCATACAATATCAAAAATGAAGTTCTGATGAAAAATAGGAATATGGTTTAATTAGGGGAGATGTGAATCTCAAAATTCATTGAGTACAGATTTCAATAATTAAGGCTACATTTAAGGGATATTATCCCCTTATTAATAGTGATTGTTACACACATAAGATTCTTTATCAAGATATACGATGTAATTTCTTTATAGGTATACAGTGTAACTTTCATAATTAAGGCATAGTGAGTAAAGAGATTTTTAGAGGGGTATACGGTGTTAAAACCCCAAAAATTAACTCATCACGACTCCATACCCAAGACTTGAACTCGAGACTTCCGGTAGAAAAGTAAAAAAACTTACTACTCCACTATAACGTTTGATTGTAAATACTCTTATAACTAATGCCATTACAATTGTTTCTTAAAATGTGTATAAAAACCTGTAAAATACAAATAATATGGACATAGCGAATGATTCTCGCGGTTCACTTAATTTTTGGATGTGCCTGTGGAATGAGGAGGTGTTGTCCTAACTCCTATGCTGATGTTCAAGTGGCCTAGGGAAGTTAGGTAATATCAATGTTTTAAAAGGCGGGGCGTGAGGCGAGTCGTTTTACCTCTAACGAGGTGAGACGTAAGGCTTGAGACATGGGGCGTAAATCCCGGATCTTTAAATTTATTAATTTTAAGAACTTTAAGATAGTATAAAATAAAAAATAATTGTAAAAATTACATTAAAATCACAAAATTATAACAAATAATCTATTCAAAATATTTATAAATTATAATTCAACTATGAATAATACGAATAGTATGACATCATCATAATATGCAAATTAGTTGCAACGTCGTTACTATTCAAACATCAAAAGTAATGTATTCGATGTGAAATCTTATATGTATCTCTTAAGGAGTAATGAATCTTGAAAGAATTCCGATATTATAATTTGATATTTTTTTTTAAAATACTTCCTTTATTTAATATGCTTTCTATTTGAAAGAGAATTTATATAAAAACGTAATTCATAATCTAGATATGATTCTCTAGCATCATTTATTTTTAAGTTTCAACAAGTTAATTAAATAACACATAATTCACCATACTATACCATGATAACTAATCGTAAATAATTACTAGCTAATACTGAGCTATAAAATTAATAAGTATTGTATCTCGTAAACGTGAAAAAAATAATATTTAGGAAAATAATGATAAAAAATTATGGACTATTATAAAGTAAAGACATAACAAAAGCTAATAAATAAATATTTTTAAATGAAAAATTTATTTAAAATTTACTATTATAGCAGTCTTGGTGGATAACGTGCAATAATCGTTATTTTAATTATGACATAAAATACTCTCAACTTAATAATTTATTATTAAGAAAAAAAGTAATTTTGAATAGACAACGGTTTATTAAGAAAATTTGAGGATTTACAAGTTAGTTTCACACAATTGCATAAAGTTCTATTAGGTGAGCCCAGTACGCCGGGCGTGTCCGGAGCGTAAGCCCCGGAGGACGAGACGTAAGTCTCATGTAACTAAGCCTCACACATGAGCTCATGAACGTTTTACGAGTGCTCCGCCCCAGGGCAAACCCCGAACGAATCCCAATTATGCCTTTTAAAACAGAGGGTAATATGTTCCAAACAGAATAGCGTAATAACAAACTTTAGCTATAAGTTTATAACTCTACAACGGAAGAAGCCTCCATGTTCTCACGTCTTAATTTCCCAATTTTAAATAATGGAATCGCCTTGTTTACTTCAATGGTCGGTACCAAACTCATCCAATTTTAATTGTGGTGACGATTTGTGCATGTGCTTCCATTGAACTCTTGACAGATTTCAGAATTTCTCCTAATTCCATGAGGGGGAAAGTATCTAGTCTTAGATGTTTACTGTTTGGAATATCTTCAATTTGATATTTCTGATTCAGGATTTTATAAAACTACTCTAGTATTTATGCATGTGCGTTTGCATAAGGTAGTATCAATATGGAATACATTGGTTTTACCATTTTCTATACAATAATGTTTGTTGATTTAGAAACATTTCAATTATAAAGTGTCGACAAATCGAGAAATACCATTGTTATGCACCTTCTTACAACATGTAAATCTTAAAATATAAAACTCCTAATTTATAATTTTATGATACTACATAATACCGATTAAAAAAAATTTCAAAATTACGATTGTTTGGAAATAACTCCACCTATATATGCTTCTCGAAAGTGAACATAAAAGTAGTCTAATTAGGAATCTTTTAAGTAGTATGTTAAGGAATTTTGTGTGATTGAGATGTTAGCTCAATATTTTTATTGTTTCGAAAACACACTTTTTTCAGTTTTTAATCATCTGGAGCACATTAAACATATCATTTGAACACGAAATAATAATTCTGTGAGACATAAGACAGATCGGAGAATTGTAACCATATTCTTCTTGTATTGATGACAATAACAACAACAACCTACTAAAATTCTATTAATGGGTCTGGGGAGGATAGTGTGTACGCAAACCTTGCTATTTTCAAAAAGACTCTCGGCTTAACAGAAAAAATAAAAGGAGATGATATTTACGAAAAACAATACTTTAATTAGGCCAGCCTGCCAGGTAGCGAATGACGAATACGATCATTGCATACAGTTGGAACTTGGAAGTTAGAAGGTGCGGGGAACGACGTCGTCAGTATCTCTTCCTTCTTTGTTTCTGAGACAGCTGTGCAACAAGGAACAAAACAAAAAAGGCAAAGCACGGCAAGAAAGCAAGATACTTGTAATTTGGCTGTGAAAAAAGGAAGAAGGAAAGAGCAATTGGTGTCGTCTCTCAAATGCTTCTCTCCCTTCAACCGCCACCTCTTCAATGTACAGTTGTACACATACACATATGTATTTTTGCAAACATACAGGGAAAGTACAAATCTAATGCAAATTTGAATTGTTCAATTTCAGGAGGAGAAGGAAGAAGAGGAGTAAAGAGATTTTTCAAACCTAGTATGACGAAGAAGTCGTTGTCCGCGGCGGCGACAGCCGGAATGTCCGTGCGGAACGTGTTGTGGTTGTGGTGGAAACTAGTGGTTGTAGTGTCTCTTACTCTTTGCGTGTTAGCTTTTTTGAAGCTCCAGAGCTACTCTCTTTCCGATTCGGAACTTTCTTCTTCTATTTCTACTTCTTCTATTTCTCGTAGATCTCGAGCTGTTGATTATAGCGGCAATCCTAAAGTTGCTTTCCTCTTTCTAGTCCGTCGTAATTTGCCTCTCGATTTCCTCTGGGGAAGTTTCTTCGAGGTCAGCTGATTTTTCAGTTTTTCATAATTCAGTAAATATAGGACAGCTCCTTAAGCGAAAATTCATTTATTTTTTAATTTACTAGTGCGTAATGGCTGTTTCAGAATCTGAATGAAGTATTTTTCAATTTTCCACAATCTCTTTGGTGTATGCAGAATGCAGAGACTGGTAATTTCTCGATATATATACATTCGGAGCCAGGTTTTGTGTTTGATGAGTCTACTACAAGATCGCCTTTCTTCTATAATCGCCAATTGACTAATAGCATCAAGGTACGCGGTGTAACTCTGTTGCTACGTTTGTAATAGAAAAAGAAATTTATATCTTCATTGTGTTCTTTTTTAGTATTTTCTTGTAATCCAAGTGATTTCATTTCTTAGTGACATGAGCTTTTCATGCCGGTTCACTAATTCCTCTAATATGTTGGTTTTTAGATTCAAAACCTAAGTTCTTTTAGATTATTCTTGCACCAACCTAGAAACTATTTTTGGTTTCTGGTAATCCATCCACTCCGATTTTTATGACACTCTTTCCCTTTTTCAACGTACCAAATTGTTTGACAATATTCCCGTATTCTGTTTGTATCTTGTACAACTTTCATGACTCTTAAAAATTCAATAACATTTGAATTTGAAAATTTAATCTTTGATGTGATGTTTCCTGTATCAGATAATTTCTCATCTGACAGTGTAGTATTATTAATTCACTTCCCTTTGCTCTTTCTATCACTTTCATATCTTTACCAGATTGATATTAAGATTGACCTGTAGGTAGCCTGGGGAGAATCAAGTATGATCCAAGCTGAGAAACTATTACTTGGGGCAGCGCTTGATGATCCAGCTAATCAAAGATTTGTTCTTCTGTCGGACAGGTACTTTTTCTTACTTAACAAACACCGGTTGTATGACATCTCTCAGATAAGTCTCTGTAGGTGGCTTCTTAGTGTTCATGCATGTGCACTGTTGATGCATGACATGATCAGCAATTGCTTCAGTTATTGGTTACCATCTGCCCTCCAACTGTTTTTTTATACTTCTCTTTTCTCGTGCACCACAATTTACTTGATTCTTTCCCTTAAATGGAAAAATCTACTGTCTTTTTAAACATCCTTCATATTATTTTGAAGTTTCTTTGTCGATCAATCTCTATACATGCATTCTTTTTGAGTATATATTTAACTAAGAAGAATTCTCATATTGGTCATCTCAAACTCATTTACCGATTCATACCTTCTGTTTTGTTAACTCACTGCTCAAAACGGGGTCGTCTGAATTGCATTGGAGGCAATATTAGTACTTGTGTTAGATATCAAGACTCCAGTAGAGCTATACGAATTTGGGTTCCTGTTGAATAAGAAACAGTTATACAACTTTTCTAGACATGCGTAGCACAGATGGTTATCATCATTATTATGTTAATTAGACATGGATATGGTTGGATAAGAACAAGACACGTAGGGCAAATCGTCCAGTATGCAGTTGCACTTGAGACTAAGTGTCTATGCAACCTATCTTCTCGTCTTCTTGTTAATGAATTATGAGAGAGCATATATCAACATGTAGTGTCTTTCAATTTTTTATCAATGCATTTTCCTTCTGTTTGTTTCACCCAATTGTTGAGTTATGGTTGTGCCCTGTTGTTAAAGTTTTTTTTTAATTGTGTAACGGTTGATATTGCAGCTGTGTTCCACTGTACAACTTTAGCTACATATACAACTACTTGATGGCTTCTCCAAGGAGCTTTGTTGACAGGTAGATTGGATATAGCTTTTTCTTTTTCTTTTCTTTCCTTCTGCAGTGAATCACCCCCTTAATTGGGTTCAGGATTTGAGGATCTGGTTGGATTACCAATGGATTATTTCACATTCTCACATTAGTAGCATTAACTGTGAATGATGAGTTTCTGCTTGTCTTCCAGTTTTCTTGATAAAAAGGAAGCCCGCTACAACCCAAGGATGTCACCCTATATACCAATGAGCAAATGGCGGAAAGGGTCACAGGTAATTGCCCCTCCATCTCAGTTAAATGGGGATTTACATATACTGATAGGGCCTTGTCAAATTATTGTATAAGCACATCATTGTTGCGCCAACCTGAACTGTGAAATTCATTAACCTATTTAGCTGTGCTAGTGGAGTAAACTTGTCCATTTAATTCCCGAAAAGCAAAATTCTAAGCATATAATAGAGTATAGGCGTGTAGACAAGCTGGGTGTGGCAACTTGGTTCTCCTCTTGAAGGCAACAAGAGAAACATTCTTAGCCTTAAGCTTAGAGCTTTTTCTTTATTAACTTTTTGGTGCAACCTGGCCTTTGTGCAGGACACAGATGCCTTGTTAGATATGATTATGGGATTGCACAACTTGTAACTTTGTTTTGTCGCACTAGCTTAGTGCTGATCCTTTTTTAATAAAATTCCTTATTACTTATTAAAAAAAAAAAGGCAAAGACGAGAAGCACTTACCGATTCCTACAAGATGGAAAAGGATGTCAGAAGTGAAAAGAATCAGGAGTCAAAGAGGTCTGCGAAAAAACTTATGCAGATACAAACAACAACAACAACTACGCCTTAGTCCCAAATCCCGACTTCTCCATTTAAGCTCAACTAGGCATAAAAAAATTCTTCGCTAAAATAGACGCCTACGAATTTACCTGATGGGAAGGTTAAAGCATTATGTCTATCCTTATAGGGTAAGAAGGCTTTCTCTATTGTAGAGAGGACACACTACAAAAGCCTCAATAAAGCCAAAGAAGTTATCCAATTCTGCCTTTTCTAAATTATTATGCCAGACGTCCCGGCCTGGGAGCCCCGTTCGCCTGGCATCGGAAAAGTAAGCACCTATAAATTTGAAATATGTCAACCTATATACTTAACTATTACAAGTTTAAAGATCTTTCTCAGAAGGGAATACCCACCAGCTTGATGGTCTTTGTTGAACTCGCACCTGCGGATAAAAGAATTAGTTAGCCTCTACGTGAACATACACCCCATAAAATTTCTTCTTAACTTATAGCAGGACTGTCTATCAATGCGAGGGGGATGATTATCTTATCCCCAAAAAAAAAAAAGTGAGAGGGATTGATTGGTTTTTGCCTGATAAAATGTTTTCATCACCTATTAATTGTAAAGGCCGTTCTCAAATCTCAATGAGAAGAAATATTCCTTTTATTGCTGATATTTGTGTGCACCCAAGTTATTGTTACTTTTTAAAGTCATCTTTAGTTTCTGATTAAAAAAAAGGCATCTTTAGTTTCATCCAACAGTTCTTTCTCCTTTTAAAGTTAAAGTAGTTTTTATACCTTTAACCAATCTACTCTTAAATTGTTGAAGCTCGGGTGTTTTCATAAAATTATATTATCTCAAATCAATACTGTATGCTGTCTGCTTTGCATGAGTGGTGACATGAGTCAGTATGATTCATTATTATATGCTTCTATGAATTTTGACTTGACATTTTAGTCCAGTGGATCACTTTAATCAGGAAGCATGCGGAAGTGGTTGCAGATGATGATGCTGTCCTTCGAGTCTTCAAGATGTTCTGCAAGGTTCATATCACGTGCTCTTCCCTCTTTATACTTAAAAGTATATTTGGTCAATAGATGCTGCAAAATTTGCAATCGTAGTGATTAGTGCTATAAGGTTTAAGATATGCATGCTTAATAAAGCATTGGTTCTTCAGGGTTATAAAAAGCACTGCTTAGCCTCAACAGCCTAAAAGCCCATTTTTACTAATATCCCACGATGATTCAACATGCTTTGCGATTAATGCCTTCCTTAGTTGATTATTACTGCCAGTTACATTCTCTAAGTGGAACTGTTAATGTGGATTTACGTTGATGCACTATATGTCGATATCCAATATGCTTCATTTATCTGATAACTAATAGCTCCAGGATCTTAATCTTGCAGAGACGTCCACCGCTGGAAGCCAGTAAGGGGAAAAAGAATATGGTAAGTTAGTGTGCCTTCTGTAAAGTAGATGCATTTGGCACTATCAATATTTGAGGAAAGGAGATCCACTATACACATTTCTAGTGCTCTTTTGTCCACTTCCGTGGTTGCCTTTTCTTGTGCGCGCTCCTTTGCAGCGCCATCCTCTTGTGCCAACACTACCACACACCGGCATGACTCCATGCCAATGCTTCCTCGGTCGCCTCAGCTTAGCCACATCCTTGACCACCTCGTGGCCCTCATAACGTGTGAAGTTGCGGATGCCATTAGGCTGTGTTGCTTTTGTCATTACTATATTATATATGTATATGTATTGCAGCAAGTTAAAAAAAAAGTCCACACTGAAAACATCATGTGCAGACATACGGGATTATGACTTTGCCTCCACTCATTGTATTTTTTAAATTCATGCTATAGCTCATTCTTTTGTTTCCTCAAGCATTCAGTTTTTAAATTACATTTGTTTCTTCTGACCTTGCAATGAACCTTGCAGAAACTTCAAAAGCAGCACAACTGCATTCCAGATGAACACTATGTGCAGACATTATTGGCGGTAAGTAATAGACTTGTCTATCTAGGCTACTCTCCATCTTTATTCTTCTTGTGTGTTCGCAGGATTCCGCGACGCATCTTTTTTTCCTGGAACTCCATTCTTTTAGATAACACACACAAAGTAGTCATGTTCAATTGATATTCCAAGGAATTCTCTTCGTGGATTGCTTGTGAGATTAAAGGTTCTAGTTTTAATTGTTTTACAGATGCATGGTTTTGAAGGAGAACTTGAACGTAGAACGATAACCTATACAGAGTGGAATGAATCTGCGACAAATATGGAGAAGAAGGGTTGGCATCCTATTACATTTAGCTATTCGGATGCTGGGCCTGTACAAATCAAGAAAATAAAGGTAGTATAGGGATGTGTATAATATTCTGTTTTCTCTAGCTTGGCATTTGGCATCTTGGATTGGTTTCAACTTCTCTTTCTTCAACTTTCCTTTTTGGTTTTCCTTGTTGACTTCCACGTTGGTTTTCTTTTATCAGCTTTGCCTTTTGGTTCTTCTTTGACCTTCTCAGTTGGTTTTCTTGCTTCAACTTTGCTTTTCTTTTTTTCCCTTCCCTGACTTCTTTAGTTGTTTTCTTTCTTAAAATTATTTGTTAAGTCATTTCTTCAACTTCACTAGTTGTTTTTGTTTCTTTCTAGTTATTATTGCATCAAGATATCTTGCCTGCTGAACTGATTGCTTTGTGCAACTTCTCCCTTCCAATTTTTACAGGATATCAGCAATGTTTACTATGAAACTGAATACAGAACAGAGTGGTGTCGGAATAATTCTACTCTGGTCCCCTGTTTTTTGTTTGCAAGGAAATTCTCACGAGGGGCTGCAATGCGCCTCTTGAGTGAAGGAGTAGTTTCTCAGTTCGATGCCTCCTCCATAATGAACTCAACACCGTGATTTCATGAGTCTCTTTTTGATTGTTTTTGACCTTCGCAGTATACTTCGGTGAGGGTATTAGTTGCCCTTGATAGAATTACAACCTACGTGTGTTACAACACCTCTAGCTTACTGATATAGGAAATATACAGGTGGAAGCTGATTGTAGTATGGTTCATGTAAGACTTAGTACTGTAGATAAAAACACATTACTTGGTATCTGCCTAATATGCTAGGAATTCTTTTCTTTCTTTTTCATTTGGCACATAGTGCATTATATTTCGAATGAGAAAAGCAAGGGTTGTTGAGTTTTGTATGATTGTCTTGAGACCGGAAATACCTCTGTTTCCAGTTTCTTCCCCAAAGATGCTTATAAAAAGTTTGTCCATTCTTTGTCAATTTCAACATAGAGAACTGCTCTTATTGGTTAGATTGTAGTGCTCCAAGCAAAAAGGGACATGATCTCATCACTTAGGGCTGTCGATCATTTAAATTTTCAGGCACAATAACTATCTATTTTTTCAATGATGGGGATCGGATTAGTTTGTCTAAACTTTGACTATTTAATTGGTACCTACTGCTGTCTGCTCTCCACCAGTACAGGTAGATAACTAAATGACTGTTTTATCCTAATCGTAAAAGGCTTTGCGTACAGTTTTAGCTCTTACTCAAGCTCTGCTTTGAGAGAATGGTCTTATTCAATGTTATTTATGTCACATTTCAACCCGTTTGTGGTGCGGAGTGAGCGTATAGAGAAAGATATATTTCCTGAAGGTAATCCAAATGAATAGAACAAGATGTTTCAGTTTCATGCTTCTCTATAGTTATATCACATTGTTACTGGCCTTAAGAAAATGACTTCTAATTGTCAGAAAAATTAGGGGAATTTCTGGACTAGCTGAACACTAATAAGATTGGAAGAATATTATCTATCAGAAACTGGTGAAACACCAGTTTACTTGCTTCATTGATAACTTATGTATACACTAATAAGACTTAACAAGGTCTTGTTTCCATCCTTGATGGCGTGCTCTGAGCTCCCACATAGCAGTGATTTGTCTCTGTGCTTCTAAAGCAATTTCAGCCTTTTCCCTAGCCTCTTCACAGGTTCCCATCCCTGAAGTGCATTTATCTGCCTCCTTTTGATATTGAGACACCATCTTTTTTGCCTCCAGCAGTGCCATGTCTGCTCTTCTCTGATTTTCCGTTGTTTCATCCTCCATTTGCTTTAATTCCTCTGTCAATGACGCCGTGAAGTTTCTTTCCTCGTCCTCGCTCACCCCCAAATCATGCTCCATGCAATCTATGAAACAATGGAGAAAAACAAAAGTTATCATTCAAGAAAAGGTAGTAATAATAATAACTAGCAAAGGCTGAGAAAACTGACCTGTAAAAGAAGTCACATTCATACCTGAACCTGAGAAAGAAATAAAGAATGATCCATATCAAACATACTATTGAAAACATCTCAACATCAAGGGAGTAACTATGAACTATTTATATTTACTTAATGACTCCATAGCTTATGAAATAATAGGTCAATTCCAAGACAAATGTTTTTTTTCATATGTGAATCCAATTTTTTTTGAAGTCGGTGGATTTACAGTGCATGCGGTTTATCATAAATTAACGTATATACTACCACAATGAAATTACGACTTTACTAGCCTAATCATCCCGCCTTTTGTTCTACAACAACAAGAACAAACTCAGTGTAATCTCACAATTGAGATCTGGGGAGGGTAGTGCATACGCAGTCTTATCCCTACCTTGAGAAGGTAGAGAGGTTGTTTTTAATAGACCTTCTGCTCAAGTTTTGTTCTCAAATATCCCGAGATTTAAAATTTAAATTCAGTGGGTTCAAAGTGCGTGCGGTTTATTATAAACACGCATGTGATTTATTAAAGGATGTTCACAACAAGAGAGAAAATTAATTAAAGAGGTACGTACCTTGTGGAAAAGAGAGAAGGGGCCGAGTAGCGCAATCACAAGGACAAGAGGGGCAAGAATAATGGGCAGAGGAAGAAATAGTTTCAGAGAGATGCCAATAGAGTGGTGGACCTGCTACATAACCAGTAATGAACAATCCCATAATTAACACCCCTAACATCACCATCTTCCTATTCCACCTGCCTTTTCCATGTTTATGTTGTGGATTCATTTCCCTCTGTCTCTTTATGTTTGGATCTTTTTTTCTCTTTCTTGAACTGTTATGTCTATGTTAAAGAGGTTTTTAAGGATCTACAATATAACTGTGACTGAGCTACTCTTGAAGTTTTCTTTTTTGATATCTAATCTTTAGGACTTTGTTGTTTTTTGTTATCCATGCGAAACTTGGTGCATGGATTTTGGGAGATGTTAAAACTGGACAACTCTATACGTGGTAAATATTAGAATTAGGCACAAGTAAAAGTATTATTTTTTCTAGATTTTAGAAGACACTACCGTCGTATAACTAGGCGTACAAAAAAACACTTAAAATTATGTAAACCTTTTTATATTAACCTGATTTTTTTTTTTTAGAATTTTGTCATGTTGTAGGAACATGAAACATCCCATAGTTTTATAGCTTCTGATTGACAAAATTATGAATCTAATTGGATTAAACATTTGCATCAAAGGTTAAGAAAAGGGGGGAAATGAAAGTAAAAAAGAAGAAAAACGTGAAAAACAAAAAGATTTTGTAATATATACACCCAAACCTCCACCCTGAAAATGGTCTCGTATAAATGCAAAGGAAATGTTACATTAAGGTATATGCTTAACTTTAACCTTTACTCTCGCATCTAGACGTGGAGCAATTTGTTTGCGGGGGTAAAAATGGTTTTGTGTGTATAATATGATTTTATGTTTGCCTGCAAATGAAATATCTCTTTTTCGAAATATTATAAATATAGGTCCCGTCTCTAATGGTGGTAGAAGCAACTAAGATTTATGTACAAGATTACAACGCTTTAGCAAGAACTCCGCAATGTCAAAATAACAAATTCAGTTAATAAGTTACTTGACATCTCAAAGTTGTATTTAAATTACTCAAGCTAGTATTCACTGATATTGGTTAGTGCAAGTTCACTAAAATTGAAACTACGAGTTGCAATGTTGCATCTTTAAGATTATTAGATCTTGAACATAACCCCAATGCCAAGAATCAAAAGGAGTAAAAGCGAAAAAGGAAACATTATCAAATTCACTAATTCAGTTCATTAGATAGACCTTGCAAATACATTTTTGCATCCATTGCCGTACATGTAGAAATATCATATAGTAACAAACTAATATTACCTGTCATGAAAACAGAATTATTAGCAAAAATATTCATTCTTGTGGTATCTGCATGACTAAAAGTAGATAATATTGATGTCATCGAATGAAACTTTCTATGGAAAATAATCAGGGAAGTTCCTCAAATTTATGCAGACCTTTGCAATTCATAATATAAAATAAATTCAAGGTGATATGACAGTTGATGCTTTGAAGTTTCATAAGTGGTTCTTTTTCAGAGTGAATAACAACTTCCTGTTGTAAAGAAAATATTTTGTGCTAATTCAACCTCAAAAGCTCGCTCATGAGGTAATGATTGACCAAGATCATATTTTTATATGACAGTGAATTCCTTCATAGAATGTGCTATATTCTAACACCTATTCACTGTCACATGTTAGATTCAGTTCTCAACTTCATGGACATATATTGCGCTCTATAGTTGACTGAACAACTGAATGATGGATTTGCAATTGGCAGTTGCAAAAACTTTCTGGAATTCTGGCTCGCACTCAGATTAAACTGATATTCCTTGCTCAATTCCTAATAGCACAACAGTATCCTGAGCAACTTGACATTTACTCTCAGATATCTCCTCCTGACTTCCTCTCTGGGTTTCACCAAGCCTTTGACATCAGTGATCCCAATGGGAAAAATAGCACGGAGAAGATGCCATACATAAGCGCCTATGGCATATTCTCTACGTTTGACTTGATTACCCTTTCACTAATCTCATCACTCAGATTCTTGAGAACCAACATTATCTCCTCCTGCTGGGGATGAGAGGTTTGGCCCATGAAAAAGGTTGTTATTACTCCATGTAAGTCGATAAAACTCCAACCAGGAAGTTTTTTGAGCCCAAGATCCCTCATTTGGACCCATGCCTTACCAACGCCCTCCCACTGGGCCATTGAAGCGTAACTATGAGCCAATTGCACATACCTTCCAGCATCCCCATGATCTAACATTGAGATTTCTTTGCAAACAATATCCCTAAGTTCTACCAAGGCTTTCGTTTTGCAAGCATCAAGAATTATACCAAGTGCGTCAGCCATTGGTTCCGGAAATTTTGTCTTATAGAAGTTGTATGCATCTTTCACCCTACCAGCTCGACAAAGTAGATCAACTATACATGCACAGTGTTCGAGTTCAGGTTCAATCTTAAAATCCCTTTCCATAGAATCAAACAAGCTCATACCTTGGTCGACAAGTCCATTATGACTACAGGCAGAGAAAACAGATAAGAAAATAACACTATTTGGTGTAAGACTACTTTGCACTAGCTCCGAATACAACTCCAGGGCAGTTTCCCCTTTGCCATGACTGCCATATCCGGCAATAATTGTGCTCCATGAAATGAGATCATGTTCTACGATCCTGTCAAAACACTTCCTCGCACTATCCAGGTCACCACATTTGCAGTACATATCAACCAAAGCTGTGCCTATCTTGACGCAAGGTTCAAAATAGCCCCTTACAACAAGATTATGAATCCACTTCCCTTGCTGATATGCTCCTATCGAGGCACAAATTTGAAGAAGAGAAACCACTGTTATTGAGTCAGGTCTTTGATGGCTTATCCTCATTTCATTAAACAGATGCAAGGCCATTGCTAAATGCCCATTCTGAGCATTCCCTGCAACAATTGCATTCCAGGAAACCACATCTCTGCTTTTTATCATATCGAAAACAGCAAGCGCTTGCTTCAAATAGCCACACTTTGAATACATGGTGACAAGTGAATTTTGGGCAGGAGTCTCTAGGGCAATTCTTTGCCTCAACATGTAGCCATGTATAGAAGTTCCTACTTTCAATGAACCTAATTGAGCACAAGCTGCAAGGGCACTTGCTATAGTAGTTGCAGACGGTTCAATTCTACTACACAACATGCTTTGAAACACTTGAAGTGCTCTATCTGCACGTTCATTTTGAACAAGTCCTGAGATGATAGTCGTCCACAAAACTACATCTTTCTCCTTTGCTCGCTCAAAAATCTTAAACGTATAATCCATGTTCCTACATTTTAAATACATAAACATAAGTGAGGTCTCAAGATGCACATCTAATTCAAATCCAGCAGCAACTATCTGTCCATGCACCACTTTTCCCAATTCGGCACAACCCTCTTTTGCAATTGCAGAAACCAAGGACCCATATGTTTGATAATCAGGCCATGTATTTTCCAACCTCATTCTGTACATTAGCCTCAATAATTCTTCTGTATCCCCCACTAAAGAATACCCTGAAGCCAAAGAATTCCAGGAAACAATATCTTTTTCATCCATCCACGCAAATAACTTCCTAGCATACTCAATTCTTCCACATTTTCCATACACATTCAACATGGAATTCAACAAAACAGTGTTACCCACAAATCCATATTTTACTACAGAAGCATGCAAACACTCCACATGAATGCTCTCTGATACCCCAGAAAGCATAGTCAACATGGTAACAGAAGTGGGCTTTACTCCATCATGTAACATAGAATTGTACATAACAAAAGCATGCTCAAAATCACCACTCCGTACATAACACCCTATAACAGCCGTCCAGGGGACAATGTTCCTGTCAGGCATTATATCAAACATTTTGTGTGCACGCTCTGTAAGCCCAAAAGAAGAGTAAAAACTGATCAAAGAAGACCCAATATAAGGATCAGACGAGAACCCATTAACGACTACGTGTTGGTGTAGCAAAAGGCCGTGAGGGAGGAGGTTGAGGGAAATGCAGGCTTTGAGGAGAGCGGGGAAAGTGAAAGGGTCTGGAGGAACAGAGGATTTGAGCATGGAGTTGTATGTGAGTAAAGCATGATGGTGGGCACCTTCCGAGGAAAGGCAGTGGAGGGTGGCGTTGAAGGACTTGGTGGTGGTAGCGGCGGAGGAGCGGCGAAGTGGCGTCTGTGTTAAAGCGCGGAAGAGGATGTTGAGTTTGAGCTTGTGCATTATTCATGGTCACTTTCTTCCTGGATGACTACGCTCAATGTCACGCACAGCTCTGCGCAGCTAAAATCCTGTTCATTCACCTTCCAACAAATGTTGATACTTCCACTTCTTTTCTGGCCTTCGTCATTCAATTTGTTTTTGTAACTGTCTGATGACTTCCACTTCGATTTAAACATGAAATAAAACATTTCTGCTCCTTTCATTTCATCTCGAAAATTACGATAAAAATCATTGTCACCAAAGTTTGATGTACATATCAAAATCGTCCTACTGAAATTGGAACAATTAGTATTCCCGTATATAGAACTGATATTCCTACAACTGATAATGCAAGAAATTGTATAACGGCTGTACTACCCCTCATTAATATTTCAAGAAAGCATCTTTACCTTACATCAACGTTTAATATTATGCAAGTAGTCTAACGTTAGTTCGCACAAGTTATGACTGTTAGCTGCCATACGTAGTTAAGCTGTTTTTTCAACAAGATCCAAGGGCAGGGCCATGAGAATGTATTCTACAAAGACATCATCAATCAGTACTATTGGACTAGAATATATCGAGTTCCATGACATTATTAAGAACATCTATATCACAGCACAAGACAATGCCAGCAGTAATAATGAATAGAACACAAAGATGCTATAGGCCACATAGCCAATGAGGTTCATCGTTGC
Source organism: Nicotiana attenuata (assembly GCF_001879085.1). Classification (NCBI taxonomy): domain Eukaryota; kingdom Viridiplantae; phylum Streptophyta; class Magnoliopsida; order Solanales; family Solanaceae; genus Nicotiana; species Nicotiana attenuata. The sequence continues at coordinate 940,557 of NC_031996.1, read as the reverse complement.
ACGGTACAGAAAACAAGCTGTTCAGATCACGTAGTATAAAACGCTCCAGATTGTGCCATAAAGCAGCAAACATTTAAGGTACAAGTTTGCCTCGGTTTCTTTCACTAAAATGGGTTCATCAACCTAGTTTGTTTGCTTCTTTGGATACTCTCTTGCTCCAAATATTGTAGATCCAACTCGAACATTTGTACTGCCCATCTCGACCTGTAACAATAAACTAAGCATTATCAGTATGTTGTGCTCAAACATATCTTAACATGAGTCAGAATGGAGCATATGTATATTAATAAATGAAATTCTACGTTAACAATCTAAACTACTATTATCCCCAAAAAAACAAGCATACAGAGGAAACCAATAAAGAATAGAGAAATATCAAAAGAAAAATTCAGACTAAACTTGAGTTGCAGCAAACGGTGAAGGGGTGAAACTACTATGCTAGTCTGCAAAAGAACCTTAATCGCATGGGTGTGTGCAGGAGATGGGCGGGTTGATGGCCCAGATATTGGAAATTACAAATCAGACTCAAAAGCCTTCTAATAATAGAGACCATTAACGAAAACTGAGTCAGATGTCTAATTATCATACTTGGTTTACTTTATAAAGAGAATACTGTATACATGGTCCAATCAGACTACCACATTGATCCCTAAAGGAGAAGGATCGTGGCATTCAAGTTCTTTCTAAGCCTACTAATGGTTTGATATGCTTAGTGACAAGTCAGGTTACGCACAGCGAGTTCAAAGTCGCCCGACATGCCCATTGACAGCTCACATTGATCTTCAGATATTTCAAGAGCCTTGCAAACCTCACTTCTACATCTTGCTAAAGTCTGAAACCAAAGCACGATGAATATCAGGATATTAGAGTTGATGATATAATAATAGCAACCAGGACAGGAAGAAACAACTATAAAACCACAACCTTAAAGTTCTCAGGAGTTGACGTATAATCTGGCATCCCAATAGTCATCAGGCCACAAAATTCAAGATTAGGGCAGTTTGAAGTAACATGTTTGACGAGTTCCAAACACCCATCTGGTTCGACACCAGATTTAGCTGCAACAGAACCCAATCACAGTTACTTTTTCCTTCTTGATCAGCAGAACCTTCACAAAATTGGAGGAACCAAATGAACTTTAATAAACCAGAGACATACTCCAGTTACCCACTTTCTTCCCCACTTGTATTAACTTGGATAAAGACTTTCAACGGCTTTCTTCCAATGTTCCCAGCCACACGGTTGAGCTGATTTGCTATCTATAGAATGCAGAAAACAAAATATAAACTATGTCAGCCAAAGGAAGTCTGTCCTAGCTCACAATATTGAATGGCTGCCAATGTGCTCATAGGCACAGTTATATTGCTACTGGAGTTGAAACTGGTCCAAATGGAGTGAAATGAATATTAAAGATCATATAGCTAATCCAACTAGTTAGGGTTTGAGGCATAATTGTTATCACTGTCATTGTATTATAAAAGATTATAAGTTTATACTAGTTTGAATTGCTGAAAGGAGAAAAGTTTTTCATTTTATGAGGTGAAATATCTACAGAAGGACAAGAAGATCATTTTAATGGGCACAAGAAGGGAATTCTATAAAAGTTGTTCTACCTTTTTTTTTTTTGAATAAGGTAAAATTAATTTTAAAAAATCATGCCCTTGGTCTAACATTATTTGATTTTTTTTTTATATGGAGCCACTTTTGTACTAACTAGCACAAGTCTCCAGCAGGAGTGTCAATGGTTCGACTCAACCGGTTATTTTATAAAATTTGTACCATACCAATTTTTCGGTTACTCTAATTAGTATAACCAAAATTAGACGTTTTGAAACCGTGCCAATCATTTGGGTATTTCTTCGGTATCGATTTGATTCGGTTAATTTTCAGTATTTTTCTTAAAAATGTCAAGTAAGAGTCGCTAATAGAAGTTAGAACACGATATTACGTACTTGCTTTGGACTTCGACAAAATTCTCTGGATATTTTATTGTTTAAAAGACGATGAATCAAGAGAATATAAAAAATAGCCGGAAAATAATTTCATCCCACTATTTTTAGTCAAGATGGGACTCAAAAATAGAGTCTATTAGAAGATTAAGTATCCAGTAAGAAAAATCTAAATCATACAAGAGGAAAGATATTCAATACCTTATGGCTTGCTACTCAAAATCGCCGGAATACCTTGCGCTTGCTGCTCAATATGCTAGCTAGAACTAATTTAGTTTCAGTAGAAGTAGCATAATAGGTTTAGAAGTTGAGACTTTGGGTTTTAGAGCCCGTTTGGATTGGCTTAAAAAAAGTAGCTTTTAAGTAAAGTGCTTAAAAGCACTTTTTAAGTGCTGGAGCTGGTTTTATAAATAAGCAGTTACGTGTTTGGATAAAAGTGCTGGCGCTGAAAAAAAGCTATTGAAGTGTTTGGTAAACAAGTTTTAGTAAGTATTTTTTCTATTAAAATTACTGAAATATCCTTAAAGTTGTTATAAAGAAGCTTATTACTATAATATTTTATTTTAAATAATATAAATACATAATAATTAATATTTTAATTCACTTTTAATTTAAAAAACTAAAAGTAGTATGAAGAAAGCAAATGAAAACTAACCCAATTTCGGTATGAAGAAATCAAACGAAAACAATAATTAATATTTTAAAGAAAATTAGTAAAAAACAAAAAATAGAAAGCAAACAAACGTTACCATCTGGAGAAATATGGAAAGAAAAAGAGTAAAATGAAGAAAGTAGATGCTGCAATTTTGGGAGGAAGAAGACAGCAGCAATTTCAAGTTTGGTACTGAGGGGTAATTTTGAGTTTAAGAAAAATTATAAGGGATAAGAATGTAATATCCTTGGTCAAAGCAATATGGCTTTTAAGCCAATTTAAAAAGAGTTGGGTTTACCCAACTTGTTGGTTTTGGCTTTTTTAAAGCAGATTTTAGCTTTTTTTAAGCCATTTTTCTAGTTGCCAAACACTTCAAAAGTTAAAAAGGGCTTAAAAGCTGGTTTGACCAGCTTTTACAACCATCCAAACAGGCTCTTAGTTACTTGTTGGCTTGTAGATGTTTCCATAATTACAAGGCCCGAGGAAAAGTTAATATTGTGTTATTTTTAAACTTAATATATAAAATATTTTTTCTTATATAAAATTATTCGGTACGGTTTGGTATTTTTTCAGTTTATTTTTGTGAAATTAAAAAACCTACCCTGATTATCTGTGATGACCCGATAGGTCATCTTATGATTTAAAACCAAATTCTGTGTTTCGATGCTTTAAACACCTCATTTTATCCCTCCTCGATTTGCATGCGCAGTCCGGGCGGGTTTCCGAAGAGCTTTTATGTTGAAAGTTGATAAAAATAAGGATTTTTCCCTAAAAACTTCATTTGAGTTGACTTCAATCAACATTTTTGGTAAACGGACCCGGATTCGTGTTTTGACAGTCCCGATGGGTCCGTATCGACATATAAGACCTGGGCGTATGCCCGGAATCGAATTCCGAGGTCCCTAGCTAAAGATATGAATTTTTGTTGAAAAATTAAAAGTCTGAAAATCTAATGGTTTTAAGAATTGATTGACGTTTGATCTTATTGATATCGGGTCCGTATTTTGGTTCCGGAGCCCGGTACAGGTCCATTATAATATTTAAGACTTGTCTGTGAAATTTGGTGAGAAACGGAGTTGGTTTGACGTGGTTCGGACGTCCGGTTGTGAAAATAGAAATTTCAAAGTTTTCTTGAAAATTTCATTTTGATTTGGTGTTCAATTCGTAGTTCCAGGTGTTACTTTGGCGATTTGATCGCGCGAGCAAGTTCGTATGACGTTTTAAGACTTGTGTGCATGTTTAGTTTGGAACCCCGAGGGCTCAGGTGAGTTTCGGATAGGCTACGGAGTGAATTGAACTTAGAAATCGTAGCTGGTGTGCTTCAGGTTTGCAGACTTCACATTTGCGAAGAAGCATCGCATTTGCGAGCAGTAGAGCTGGAAGGGGACCTTCGCAATTGCAAAGTTCAGGATCGCAATTGCGATCATCACAGGCCACATTTGCGAAGACAGATGGGCTGGGGAAGCTTCGCAAGGAGTGCAGAAAATGTTTATCGAGATGAAGAATGTAGGAAATAAAACGACGAAAGAAGGAACCTATCACCGATGCGGAAAGAAAGAATAGACGGGAACATAGGCTGGGCTTCTTATCATTGCTTGGTTGTGTTCCATTTACATACTCAAAGCGCCTTATTTTAAATAAAAAATTAAAAAAAAAGAAATTACGCAGACTCAAAGAGGTATAATAAAGAAACAGGTTAAAGAAACAAATTGTTATCAATTTATTCCTTAAAACACGTCCGAGAAACTTAATGAAATGAAGCCGACAATAAACTCCCCCCTACTCCACTTCCTATCAGAAGGATATTCTTATATTTAGTATTTTCAAAAGCGAAATGCGCAAAAAACGACAAGGTCCATAGGCCTTGCAGCGGAAAACGTGAAATGTGCGTGCAATTTACAAGACATTAAAAATATCAAATATCTAAGAAGTTAGTACAATAAAATTAACTCCAATTAAAATAGCTAATTTTACATCTAATATACAATAATGTAGATATTAAATCAACTCCACAAAGTTGAGATTCAAAGAAGCAATCAATTCTCCTTAAATTCACTTTCCGTACCACTCTTTGAAGTGAACACTTCTCTAAAGCGCATAGCTTCACTGTGACTCTACAACATCTTACTTTCGCGTTGCTTCATCGCTTTAAAAAACAAAGCGATGGCTTTTAATAACACTGGTTAAATATTTGTTTTTCCCTTTGCTCGCTCATACTAGATGTGAACAACTTTAGATAGCTTTTCAGGCATGGACAGAGAACTTTGAAATCCATACATATTTAAGAACAACTCCACAAGTTCCCGAAATTCAAATTCACTTAACATCCCAATTTTCATCTTACTAAAACTGGTTTTATTTCCTTCTTACTACAGCTGATATAATATGAGTAAGATAGCTTCTAGCTCTTATGTTCAATGAAACTGCATAAAATAATATTTCGAGGTGGAAGTATTGGTTAACCTGTAGACTATTTAGAGGAGATAAACTACTAGTGGAGTATGTGTCAATTACCTTTTCATCATCTACAGTCTCCACCATAGCAAGATTTGGCACTCCAGCTGAAAAAAACAAAGATGAGGAGATTGATTATAAGCTCTATTCCAGTTGCACAAAAGAATGACTCAAACTCTTCATTACCATTATTATGCCATGCATGCTAAATCAGAAAGGAGATAGAAACTTATTGTCCACTTGTCTGACTGACGTAAGTGAAGGCAAAATGTTCACTTGTCTAACTGATGCAAGTGTAGGCAAAATGTTTCATGACCTCTAATGCTTTTTGAAATATTTGCAGTACTTAATGTAACCAAAATTTGATGAAGCAAGCATGTTAGTATTCACCGAGACAAAGTTTACAACTCTTGAAGCAACCCTGCCCTCCAACAGCATGCCAAAGGAAAGGATATCTTTCCCTTATTTCTCTTACAAAACTTGTCCAGTAATCACAATTTTGTATGATTTCCTGCTTCATCCTCAACATATTTTCATAGAAATGTATATTTCACCTTACTGGTCCGTAGGGAAAAGGATAGGAGAAGGAATAGTGAAGGAAGAAAAGAGAACATACTTAATAGTGGCTTGACTTTATTGCTCTGCAAATTCCCTATGAAATGCCACTCTATATCATCTGGAAGCTGCAATTTACCAAACGAAAGCAGTATAAACACCTCATCTGAAACACAATACTTCACATTGTTCCCCACAGAAAATTACAATGGCCCACATTACAAATACAACCAACTTATGAAAAAAATACTATCTCTCGGATGAATAAAAGATGTTCATATTATATACTTAATACACTATTTAAATAAAGAATTTATATAATATATCAATTCCCTGTATAATTCTAACAATGTTTTGCAGGGAAAAAAAATACCATGAATAAAGCAAATAAAGGGGAAAAAACAAGATGGTTGCGACGCGTCATTCTCTTCACGACGACTCGCGACCACTTCACGACACATCAAGGTTGTGGCGTGTCATGCTCCTCTTCACGACGGCATCAGGCCCCCAAAGTTATGTGACACATCATGACCCCAAAGTCCTGTGATGCATCATCTTCACGATGCATCACGACATTTAATGTGGGCATGCACTTCTATAAATAAAGGCCACTCTTTGTGTTGAATACCATCCTGAGAAAGAACCAAATAGCCACTTTTCTCTCTAGCTTTGGCAATATAGGCAATATTCTAAAAGTCATTTCTTCGTTAGATTCAAGTACCCCTTTGATGGAGTAATATCTTTTTGTTGGGATAGTTGGCGGAGTTCTCAGCTAGCGAGCTTTTGAAGGAGTGCATATGACACCTTAGGCGAATGTGACTTGCTCAAGGGACAAATCAGTAAGGTCCATTGGACAATATGCATGAGCAAGATCGAGCAATTACAAAACTATCAAGGCAAACATCTCTTGGTGACATTCAGAAAGAAAATCAAAGCCAGAGGCGAATCGAGGATTTAAACCCTATGGGTTCGACTTTTAAATTTTTTAGTATTGAACCCATTATATTTTAAAGGTTATGGGTTCATATCTACTATTTTTCAATTTTAATGAATTTTTACATATAAATTTTTACTCCGCATCGAAAGTTATGTGTTCAATTGAACCCGCCGAGTATATGCTACATCTGCCCCTAATCGAAGCTACTGGTCAAAAGCTTCATGATCCTATACATACAGAGTATCCCAAACAACAAACAGACAAAGATTTAATTTTAAACCCAACCACTTTCCTCGATAAGACCTAAAACCATATGAAGGGCAGTTGGTCCAAAAATCTAAAATCTCTTACAATTTATCCATACTTAGCTAAAAAAGAACACAATGGAAGCAAAATATTCCCACACGAGATACCAGTTAATTGAGATAAAACTAGTTAGCGGTGCAGGATTAGATTTAGAGAACCCCTAATTTTCGTAAATTATTATAGTATTGGACTGAAATAAACCTCAATAGGGTGATTCCTATAGTCAAACTAGAACAATTAAATCAGGGAAACCAATCAATCATATAAACACGGGCTTAAATTATGTAGAGGCAATCACACACGAGCATAGAACCTTTACCTGAGGAGCCTTATCAACGAGCTCTTGGACATAATTTTCACCGAAGGAACGGTGACCGGCGTCGTAAACTTGTTTGACAAGAGACACCGGCTTCGTCTTGCTTACAGCCACCAGCCGTACTTGGTCCGATCTGCGGCCAGAGCGTTCAGCGGCGTGTTGAATCCGATGAAGTACCGATCGTAGTGCCGTCGCAGCGACACCGTCGGTGGCGGAAGCAGCAGCCATTCCTGAATCTGACGGGTCCGTCGCCTGCACTGCACTAGATGAATCTTCTTCCTCGTTTTTCCTCTTCTCCTCTTCCACAGATTTTTCTAGATTGTTCATCTTGGTTCGAAATTTAATAGTGGCTTTTACTAACTCGTTCAAACCGAACTATGTATTTTACAATTTTACATTTACAAAAAGTCCTTTGCAAATGATTTGAGTAATGAGTAATTAAGATAAGAGTAGAAATATTTATCTTTCTATTAATTTAATACGGTGGATAAATAAAATAAAAATATATTTTTAGTATAATAGATAAGTAAAGGTGAACGAGTGAGTAATACACAATTCGCCGAAATATACATTTTAAGTTTTCAATCATATATATATATATGTGCTTTTACATATATTTTAGTGAAAAAAGGTCAAATTTATACTCGCACCATTTGAAATTATTCAATTTTACTAATAGTATATTTTTAGGTCCATTAAATCTTGATGTTTGTCCAATATGTTTAATTTTAAAAAAAAACTTAAGTTTATTCCTCCAAATTTTATTATAATTTAGAATTACTTAATTAAATTGGAGCCCAGTTCTAAGGGAAAAATAAAACTTTTTTCTAGTATACCAAAAGATTAATCTATCTATATCTATATCTATACTATATTAAAATGTGCACGCCTTTTTTACCCTTTAAAAATAAAGTTCACACTAGGCAAAATAGTCATTTGGTTATTTCTCTAATATTGGTAATATGAATAGTCATTTAATATTTCCTAATATTTACGAATTCAACGTCAACTAGATTTTATGTATCAAAATCTTCCTTATTTCAACTATGTAACATAATAATTTGTAAAAGAAAAATCAAAATATTTTGTAAAGTGCTTCAAAAAAATCGTTTACATAAAGTTTGAAGCACTTTTACGTCTTTGAGGGTACTTTTTTGGTCATAAACTTCAACAATTAATTATATATTAAAAAACTAGGTAATCTAGGTAAAAGTTTTAAGCATTTTCAGTTCCTTTTCTAGGTTTAGGAGTCTTTTTGGTTCTAAGTTATAAAAAGAAATTGAAAATTTGTTTGAGATTTAGGAATATTTCTTTTAATAATTCTTTATGATTATGTTAGGTAAAATAATCATTAATTCTCTATAAATATTTTAGGTAAACTTTTCGTGCACCTTAGGTTTAGGAATATTTATTGGGGGTAAAATTCTCAAGCAATTTTACCTCCTTTTAGGTTTAGGAATATGTATATATTCCAAATATTTAGGACTTTAAATTTATTAAAATTTTAGTTTTTATAAAGCCCCTCATTAAGTATATAATGTAAGATGACTAAAATTCTTACATGTTTTATTCATAATTCCTTTTTTTTTTTTTTGTTACTAAGAGACACAAAAGCATTGTCATTGAATCTTATAGGCATACGCTTCCATATTTTTAGCATTTGTTAACATAAATCCCTATAGGTATCCTATATGAATTCATAGTCCTTCTCCGTTTTTAGGATTTCTTTTAATTCCTTCAAATTAGAGGTGTTTGTCCTTTTTCATTAAACTTTTGAGATTTTTAATTTATTTGTATCGTGTAAACATAAAAGGTAAATTCAATATTCAAGCTTTTGTTTAAACAGATTCAAGCTTAAATTCTATAACTTATAAAAATAGGTCTTGTTGATTAGCTTAAGAAATATTTTTCATAGTTTTTTTTATTAAATGTTCTTGGTAATTTATTCTCATTATTATAAAGTAAACGCGTCAATGATTAAACTATAGAGTCATTATTTTTGTTATATCACTAAATAAATAATTTAACTTTTTAGGACCAACAACATCATCTATGAAAGAGAGATTAGGTTAGATTCAACAATATACTAACGTATTATTATCTCATATAATAAAGTACCTATAATTATAAATAATATAAAAGTAAATTAACTCAATTATTTATTATCTTTGCAAGTTCAGAAAATACCCATACTACACTTATTTGATCGTGTTTATTTTTGTCATTAAAGTTATTGTTATTTTAAGAATCTTATTTTAATGTCATTTGATATTTTACATAATCAATTTTCTCGTATACAAGTTTTAATTGACTGATATTGCATGCACGTGCAACGCACATATACTAAAACTAGTGTAACAAAAAATCTCAACTCAAATAGTATATGGGCAATTTTAACACCTTAATCCATTTGATTTGGTACTTCTAAGCTTTAAAATGAAAAGAAAAAAGAAAAGGAGAATTTTTTGTTTTCTTCTTCCGACTTCCTAGTGTCAATGTTGATCCTTTATCTCGGGGAAAGGAAATTTTGTATTTATGTTTTACCTTGCATTAAATATGAATTTTTTCGAAAAGAGTTTAGACATTTAAATTTACTTTAGAAGAACTATGAATAACAGCAACGAGATTTAAGTCAAGCTAAAAATTGCACAAGCGTCCTATTTGGTCGCTCCCATTTAACCTATACCTATATTTTTAAAATTATTTAGTCTATATTCTAATTTTTACAACTTTAGGCGTCTCCTTCTTCCTGCCACATGTGCGCTCCTTTCTTCCTCCTTTCTTTTCCTCCCCTTCTTCTTTTTTTCTCTCTCAAACACATGAGACTCTGTGTAAGTATTATTGATTGAATATGAAATACACAGTGATTTAGCACTAAGGTACGAATTTTGTGTTAAGTACATCTGAAATTTCATTCACCCAAAAAAGAATTAAAGATGGTTCTTCTTAATGTTGAATTTCCTGATAATTTTATTATAGCAACTGGATCTTAATGACAACTTGTCATTGTTGTTTTAGAACTTTAGCTCTAAGAATGCTGAAGTTTAGCAAATATAAACAAAAACTTCAGCTCCTAGAATGCTGAACTTCAGCAACTACAAAACAAACTTCAACCCTGAAGTTCATCACAAACATAACAAAGCTTCAGCTAAAACATGATGAAGTTCAGCAAATATAGAACAAAACTTCAGCTAAAACATGCTGAAGTTCAGCAAATAGAGAACAAAACTTCAGCTACTAGAATGCTTAAGTTCAGCAATTACAAACAAAAACTTCAGCCAACACTTGGTTCAGCAATTTTTGCTACTTCAGGCCCGTTTACTAGAATACTGAAGTTTGGGTGATTGCCTTTGCTACTTCAGGCCCGTATGCCCGAAGTTACGCGAAAAGTAAGTATGCTTGTAATTTTTTTTGCAAAGCGGGTATAAGTTAAAACGTGACCCAAAAAATGGATATAGATGCAAATGCCCCAAAGTCAAGGGGTGTAAATAGTTTTGTTAGTGTGTCACAATCAAATCAATTGAAAAATAAAGATAAAGTTGGTATCATCCAAATATAGCCGAGCAAATTGACAAGCATTTCAGCACAAGGGCCTGAAGGCAAAGATGAACGTGTTACTCTAAAAGTCTGCATATTATAAGTGCACATGTAACTGATAAATTGGAAAACAAAAACTCTCATTTTTGTCAGACGAAATAAGGTGCAAATTCTGGAAAGGGAATTTGACTACTTGTTTGGTGTTTCATATTCATCTAATACCCCTATAATTCTAGATATCACGCCATTGTCTTGTCAAATTCCTATTAGTGGTTTTAATTAGGCGTCTTGTAAAATACTTTTAATTAATCACGACCACAATAGAAATTATACAAGAAAGGCAATAACCAGAAGAAAAAAAAAGGAAATAAAAGAAAGAAACCAACTCTTTCTCCTTATGTTTTTTCATTTCATATGGATCGAATGTCTTGATAATGTTGTTTATTATACGTTTATACCGTCAAAGTTGCATTGAGATCATCACTTTTTTTGTTGTTCTTTCTTACTATAATGATTCTGGTGGGTGAACTCGTGAATAGTTAGAGAAAGGTGCAGTAAACAGAGGAAGGGGGCATTATGCAATGGAAATGAAATTGCAAGTTTGCAACGTGTGATAGAATTTGAGCATCTAACTCAAACTCTTAAAGATATCAGTGGTAGATGAGTATAATTCAAGATCTTTATAAGCTCTTAGGGTCGGTTGGTTGGAAAATAATTTATTATCCTGAAATTAATTATCTCGGAATTATTATCCCATTCTCACATAGGTATAAGAATATAATACTAAAATTCTGAGATTACTTATATCGAGATTTTATCCCAACCAAACATGAGATAAACTCATCATCAAATTTAATTTCGAAATTAATTATTCCTTATCCCTCGTACCAAACGGGCCTTTAAAAAGCATTTATACAAGTCATACGAGGCAACCGTATAACTCAACACCAAGAACGAGGTTTCCAAATATTACACTTATTAAAGTAGATTTTGTATGTAACTCAACTTTAAAAGCTTAATCAATAATGAAGATTGTCCAAAATTAAGAGAGTACAACTCATATTTAGCAGGTGTAGAATTAGAACATATTGCGCCGGGCTCAACGTTACCGTTGCTTCAACCAAACAACATCACTTTAAAGTTTTAAACTACCATCAACAAGTTTATTTGAAGGTTTGAAATTCGGACAGGAATAATTACTACATGTAGCGACCAATTAAGAAAAGGCTCACTGTTAATAGCTTATTATTTCACTTGCACCACAAGTCTATTTTGGAATAAGGGATTCTTTTTATGTGGTGTCAACAGTATTAATTAATTAATCAATCAATGAACTAAAATCGATATCAAACTTCAATTTTAAACATGTAGCATGTAATTATGATTATTTTACACTTTAACTTACCAAAAACTCTCATTATTTATGATTTTAAGTTTTAAACGATAGGAGAAAGTCTCTCCTAGTCATAGCTGCCGTACAATTTTAAGGTTCATCTCCTTATTCCTTATTCTTGAAAAATATGTCAAGTTTTGTGCACATTAATTTCGTTCCTTCTTTAGCCAAACTTCCATGACTTATATTTTCTGTAACGACTATGATAGAGACCACCATTTACAAATTTCTACATAATCCTCTCTATAAATACCACATTATTATATAATCCTCCATCTTCACATAGAGCTAGCTAGTAAAAAAAATCTACAAATTAAACCCCTAGCCTCAAAAAATGAAGTCGTTCAGGTTCCTACTTGTTCTCCTAGTTTCAATTGCCATGACCATTACTCTCTTTCCTTCAATGTCTAGCCAAGAATCAGTTCTTGGAAGATTTGATGCAACATATCAAAGAGGAAAGGGCTCTTCTCCTCGTCATAACATGTACACATGTGACAAATACCCTAGAGTTTGTTCTGCCAAGAGCAGTCCTGGACCAGATTGCTGCAGAAAAACATGTGTGAATGTTATGACTGATAGATTTAATTGTGGCAGATGTGGTAAGAAGTGTAGGTATTCAGAAATGTGCTGTGAAGGATGGTGTGTGAATACATATTTCAACAAGAGGCACTGTGGAAAGTGTAACAATGCATGCAAGAAAGGAAGCTCCTGTTCTTATGGAATGTGCAACTATGCTTAGAGAGAGCTAATTAATTAATTAAACAACTAGCAGATTCACTTGCTGCTTAATTATGTTGCAAATTTGCAATTGGTGGCTAGTTAGGAAAACTTGTGTGTGTATGGTAAATATATATTTTAAGTTGTATTACGTGGTGTAGCCACATATAAATTTAGTTCTCATATAGATGAAGTTATATGCTTATTCCTTGAAATAAAATATTACTAGAAGAAGAAAGATAATTGTTTGTGCTTTGAGTTCACAATATACAGCAGAGTTATTATACAGTGTGTTCTTGTCCGAAGCTGATAATAGTGTCCATATTTTGATTCCCAGAAAACAAATTAAGTTTTAATGGATCTGTAATATGGAGTAACAACTCAAAATGCAATTTTTTAATAAAACTGCCTTATGTGCAGAAGATTAGACATATCACTTTTAAATACATAAAATCGCATTATATGTAGCGAAGGGTTAGAAAGATCTCTATTCATATTGTATAACAAAAGCATTACATGAAGAAGGGACAGATACACGTACGTGTGTACCCAATCCAAAGCTTTTCTATTGAAAAAATTTATGTATGCATCCTCATTTATGTTGTGATTTAGAGTATTTAAGTCTGAAAAGATACATGATATCCTGTCTAATCTAGAAAGGCCACTGGCAGTGGAAAGATTATAATACTAAATTTTACAAAGTTCTGAGCGGACTGTATCTCTGTTCACGAATTGTCTAAAATTAAATTTCTGCCAACACAAATTAAAAAAAAATGAGGCAGAAACACTGAATAAAACCAAGTAATCACATGATATTGATTTGACTAATGATCACAGTATTGTAGGGTATAATATTTCATTGTTACTTTCTCGTTTCAACTACTTTTTAAATGTTCTGGTGAATTATAGTTAACTTTGTAGTTAAAATGGTGACTTTTTAATACGGAAAACCAACATATATTGTCTATCAATCACTTCTTCGCTACATTCTACATTTCTACCAGTTTTGCTTTTTTTGGTGAGTCACAATCTTTCCATCCAAAGAATGTTGGTCGTGCTTTTTCATAATTAATCAAGAACCTTAATACATTCAATAACTCCATGCAAAAGTTTATCTATAAATACCATTCACCTTCTTCTCCACAACCCATCCAATCTTCTCATACTTCCCTAATTACTAATTAAGGTAAGTTAAAAAGTTTCACTAATTCCCATAATGAAGAACTTAGCTATCTTCGTTTTTCTTGCCATTTTCATGGCATTTGCTGCCACCCTTTCAGCATCAATTCAAGAGCAAACAATGCTAATGAAAGAAGAAGCAGACAATAACAATATGGCTGATGAAGCAGTGAAAGCTGATCCAATTAGCTTAGGTAAAAAAGATACACATAAAACAACACTTCGAGGAACAGCAGGTAATTCTGTTGCTAAGGAAAACTTTCATTTCTGGAGAATTCATGAGAGAATATTTGGAAGCAAATTTACATGCAGCAAGAACCCTAAAATATGCCTTGCCAAGGGTAGTCCAGGCCCCTTCTGTTGCAAGAATAAGTGCATGAACTTTTTAATGGACAAAGAAAACTGTGGTTTTTGTGGGAAGAAGTGCAACTTCAATGAGATTTGCTGCAGAGGCTTCTGCGTTAAGACTTTGTTTGGAAAAAAATACGCAGGGCACTGTGGGATTTGAAAGCATAATAGTTACTTTAGCTATATATGCCATTAATTAGTATAATTATATTTTTATGTTTAGACAATAATAATTTGTCTGAACAAATAAATGCCTATTAGGCATATAAGGTTATAGTTATGTTCTATTGCGGTCCTCATATCCTACTGGATGTACTTACATTATAGAATTATTGAAAGAATTTTTATTTTGAAGAGAGTGCCCATATAGCTTATTTTTTACCATAATTGATACTACTAAAAACTTTCCTGCGAAATTCTTACTCAGAAACGACTCACGGTTAAAGACATTTCCAATGAATGAAATTAATTTTCAACTTCAGTATAAGGATACGCAAAAAAAAATATAAAAAATATCAAGTATAAGGATTACAAAATACTACTTCCGAAGAAAACGTATAATGGTTATTGATATGGAACTTTAACTTTTGTCTAATTACTAAGGTACTCACAATTCTCACAAGAAAGCAATTAATGCAACATGGATATGATTAATGTATGGATCGAAACCTGACCACGTGTGGATCAACAGTAAAAGGAATGGCGAGAATGGCGAGGAGTCAACTGAGCCATGGTCGTACTCATAAGATGTCATAACGACGAGTATCTCGGCCGTTGTCGAGATAGAACTATCTAAAAGCTTGTACGGCGAGGCATATGTCGTGACATTTATGGTGAACGGCCCAATGCACTATGAATAGACAAAAGCCCTCTGGTTAAGAACCGTTGGGTAAAAAGGAATAATTACTATATAAATAGGAAGAAGACAACAAGAAAGGGGGATCTCTCTCCTAGAGAAGGAAAAGACAGAAGAACCAGAGAAGGCTATGGGAGAAAAACACGAGAAGTTGTAGATCTTGGCGACAAATCTTTATAATCGTCTTTCTTGAATCAATAACGATAGATCCTGCAACTATTAATGGCATTCTCTCTGTTCCTCCTTTATTTTTACATTACGGGACAATACATCATGAATGTAAGCATTTTATTTATATTTGATATCTTTCATGAATCTTGAAAGTTCATGAGCT
Source organism: Nicotiana attenuata (assembly GCF_001879085.1). NCBI lineage: Eukaryota > Viridiplantae > Streptophyta > Magnoliopsida > Solanales > Solanaceae > Nicotiana > Nicotiana attenuata. The sequence continues at coordinate 925,024 of NC_031996.1, read as the reverse complement.
TGATTATATCTTATTCTCCTATTCGATGCACTTTGATGTTCAATCTAGAGTTAATTATCCTTGGCTAAGATTTATCCTCTATATTCTTATTAATTAGTTTAACGAAAAGCTTAGTACTTTTTGGTCAAATAATTTGGCGCCGTCTATGGAGATTTCTTAGCCAAAATTTTAGTTTCCTCTAGATCTAAAACTAGCCAAAGTGTCACTTCCCGGCTGTCATAACCACACCATCTCAGTATAAACACCAACTCGAAAAAGTGATAGATAAGCTTTTGAGATAACCAAACCAATCTGGGTCAGATCTCTACATGAAATCGAAATTAGGTCTGATGTCTAAGCAAAACCCACGCCTCGGCTGCAGTGATGGGTTCGGCACGTCGCGTGAGTACTCAAAGTGGGATTACGGCCACTACGCACTTAGCACGCCCGCAATCCTACTTGTTGTATCTAATTTAAATACCGACCTGTATTCACACCTCTAGGGAAGGGATGATAGCCTCTATGTGATTCTTTGAAATAACGGGTGTGTCCTGCCTTATTTTCGTACCCATACGCACTATGTAATGTATGAACAGATATGACATGTTTCTCTTATTGTTTGCACATATCGGACGGGATTGGACTGGGACTCGGTTTCGGGATCCCCACGGGCAAAGTAGATTCAACCCACGAGAATCCTAGACGCGACTAACGTCAAAGCCAACACGGCTACCAAATTCGAAGTCGCCATTCGAGCACGGGATGAAGCAAGCAGCCCTACGACGCACTTCCCCCTTCACCGACTTACCAGGTCAAGGTAACATGCAATTTCGTTTGGATCTAACTTGTCGTTTTTATCTTAATGGAATGGGCAAGGAATACAAGCATTCTCGCAGGTAAGCGAATAAGGAACAAACACCACCGAACGCACCAAGCAAAACCATCCTCACCATACCGTACGGCAAATAACACACAAACGACGGAAAAACCAGCTAGTATTATTAAAGAAAATCTCCATGAGCTGGGACTAAGCGATGAGCCCGTGGAACTACCGTCCCTCCGACACAAATAGAACTTGAACTCGAAAATCTTGCATGTATATTCGCCATGACAATCTTACACCAATTTAGCCGACTAAATATTGCGAATCACGTCTGAACTTCGTTTGGTTCCAGGGTACCCAGAAGACCAAGCATATGAGTTCGTCGTTCGTCCCGATCACGGCCTCTCCGGGTCGAGCAAAGAAAGGACTAGGTAAACTGGGACTCCACCAACGCATACACAATGCAACAACGCGCAATATTCTCTAATGAAAGCAAAATTAAACAAACCGGGATTCATCCCGACGCACAAAATTCTCCAATGAAAGCGAAAGTAAACAAACCAGGACTCACCCCAACCCACGCATAAACAATGCAGTAATGAGTGATGTTCTCCAATAAAAGTGAGGCATCAGGCAAACACGCACCATCGCCAAGTAAAAGGAAAATTCGACTACGCTCAAACTCAAAACGGGTTACAATTCGACCTCGTTCAATTTAACACCCTCACGGCCATAGGCCATCGCCAAATGGGTTACAATTCGACCTCGATCGAATTAACACCTTACGACCATCAGCCATCGCCCAATGGGTTACAACTCGATCTCGCTCGAATTAACACCCTTGCGGCCATTGCCCGACGGGAAACATTTCGACCTCGCTCGACTTAACACCCTTATTGACAGCACTAGGCGAAAGCAAAATTCGACCCCGCTCGAATATATAAGTCAAAACTGATTTCGCCCAAAATGGCAAATCAGAAGTCAACCTCACTCGAATTAATTCACACTCGACCTTGCTCGAATTACTTTACATTCGGCCTCGCTCGAAATACTTTACATTCGACCTCGCTCGAATTAATTCACATTCAACCTCGCCCGAATTACTTCACATTCGATCTCGCTCGAATCGCTCTAAGCTCGACCTCATTCCAACCCCCAAGTAAAAATCAAGGACTCATTGCGGGGAAGTCCGAAGATCTTTTTCAAGGAAAAAAAAGGGGGGAGAAGGGAGAAAGAAATTCAAAAGATACATAACCCAAGGCAAAGCGACTATTTTATTCATAAAATGTACATACGCAGCAGCTGCGCCTTACAAAGGGCCAAAAGCGGGCCCCCAAGAAAAATGTGAAAACAAACATCAACAAAAAAAAAAGACTAAGTACAAAAGCTGCAAGAAATTTTTTCATTCGGCATCATCTCCACCGTCGTTCTCCCCAACATCACCGTCAGAAGGAAGTCCATCTTCGATCTCAGCATCCTCACCGGCCTCCGGTGTCGCAGGGTCGTAACCGCAGGCAAGACGAGCCTCGCACGCCTTCGCCCGAGCATCTTTGAAAGCGGCTTCAGGAAAACTCCCGCCTCCCACAAACCCTTGTATATATATCGTTGGGCCTCAGCATGGACCCATAGCTCATACGAACGGCGGGGGACAGTAGCAAAGGCGGATTCTTGAGGGATATCCTAGGCCAACAGTTGCGCCTTCTCGGTCTCAAAAGCCACGACCCGGTATCCCAAGCTCGAATCTTCCCTATCAATTTCACCAATACGCTCCTCGAGTCGCGCCTCCCTCAGTGTGGCCGTTGCCCTCTCAGATTCTTGCTCGGACCTAAGGACGCGGATAGTGTCTTCCAGTGCTGCCGCCCTCGCTATAGCCGACACCCGAGCCCCCTCGACCTCTCCTACTCGGTCACCTTCTTTTCTAGCTCGGCCACCTTCTCTGTCCATTCTGCACTTAAATCGGCGACCCTGGTGGCAATTTTGATCAAGCTCGGCTTGGAGAGACCGCACCTTCGCCTGAAGGTCTTCACATTCCGCCGCAACCCCTTTGCCCACTTCGAGCTCCTCGTTTTTGGCATGGAGTAACTCCCCAAGCTCGCTGCATCTGCGGATAGACCGCATCAGTTCCTCGTCCCTTTTCTCTAACTCTTCCCTAACAGACTGAGTGTTACCGCCCGCCCTAAGCTAGCATGCATCTCACGGCACTTGTCGCGATACTTGCGATACTTCACGGCCATTTTCAAAAAGACTTCGTTCCTAGTCTCAGCCCTGCGAGCACTCTCAATCTCCAACATGTAAGTCTGCAAACAAGGAGCGGGAAGAAAAAGAGGGGAGGCATCATCGAAGACAAAATAACACTAAATAAAGAAAATGGAAAAAAGAAACTCACCCTCAAGGCCATCCCGGCCACACCTTGTGACAAAGCAGAATCATTGATCTCCCGAAGAGACTCACTTTCGGCGGCAGAATATAGAACGTCGAATTGAGGCACCAACTCCAACGTGTCCTTCAAAAGGTCAAAATCCGATGGAATCTCGAGCACACGAGAAGGACCTTCCGCCATTACATTGAACCTGGTAAAGCCTTCCTTGAACATCCTCATATCCTCAGGGTCGATGTCTGAATCCGATCCATAATCATCCACAACCACGCCCCTCCCCCTCTCATTAGCCGAAGAAGGGGCGCGATTATGTCGAGATGGCGATGGGCCGCTCGGAACAACCGCGGCAGCCCCGAATTATGTTCCCCTACCACAGTGGTCTCCTCCGGAACCGGAACAGGCGTCGTCTCTGCACCCCAGCCGGTGTCACCGCCAGCTCCAGATACCGCCAAAGTAGGGTCGCCCCTCAAGGACGTCTCAACAAAAGACGCCCCCTCTGACAACCTCCGCCTCATTGACGGTGCCTCTTTGCTAATGTTACGAGAAGGCTCGCCCGTTGATCGAACGACAAGAATCGGAGTATTTGACCGGGGAGCAACCTCCAAACGAACAGGCACGATCGCCGACGTGGTCTGCCGTGCAACCACGCGTTGGGTGCTCTCATCCGTAGGTGCCTTTTGAACGGGTCGGGTAGAGGAAGCCGGTTGGCGAAAAGTGAGCGCAGGAGCCCTCGCCCTTCTCACTCCTCTCCGACCTACCAATGAGAAGAGATTTAATCAAGCAAGATAAGGTAAAAGAGAATACGGAGCAAAGAACAAAGTAACGGACCACAACTCACCAACTCACCAACAAGAGGTTTGCGCCCGAACCTCTCATGGAAAGACGCCCATGCACGAATCCCCACCGTATGGGGAAGAATCGCGCTCACCCACTCGCGAATATCAACAACTAGCGGAGGAGGTACTCTCTCGGCTACAAGAACATAAATAAACTCTCAACAAGGTCATTAAAGATAGACGACCATCTTAAGAGAAAATGCATAAAGTAAAAAAGAAATAAAACCTACGGGCGAAATTCCATGTCTCAGGAAACCCCGCCGGGTTCGATACGACGTGCTCTGTTCGGATGTAGAAGAAGCTCTCCCAAAAGCGACGATTTGCCTTGTCGTCCATTTTCACCACCAAATTCTTGGTTCCTCGGTGACGCATGTGAATCATTGTACCCCAAAGAAAATGGGGAGCGAAGAGATGAAACATATGTCCTAGAGAGATTCCTCGGCCGGCCAGCTACGCATACTTGATGAGCATAAGGAAAATTTTGTACGCGTATGGAGAGAGTTGAGCCGGGCACACCTCATAGAAGCAGTAGAAATCCACCACCAAGGAAGGAAGGGGAAGCGTGTACCAATGACAAAGGGATACGTATAAAACGTGTAGTAGCCCGGGCGGTGTAAGTGCACTATGTCCTTATTCGCCGGTACCATTTCAATATGATCAGGGATCCCCCATTTGGCTTTGAACACCGTGAGCGCCGTAGCGTCCATCATGGAAGGAATGGGCTCCGGCTCGTCTCCAGCAGGGCTATTAAAGTCGGTTCTTGCCTTCCCCGGGCGGGGGACCACCTCATCCACCGTCGGAAAGCCCACACCCTCCACTATCTCCACCCCCTCTTCGATTAGAGGTGCATCACTTTCCGGCACCGGAGCACCACCAGCTCAATCGGAGTTAGAAGAAACACTAGCCATTTTCTCTTTGACCGAAAGAAATCAGAATGATAAGGGAAAAGGGTGGTGGACACAGCAAATCCTAACGGAAACAGAAATTTAAGAAACTGGAGAAGAAGGGTTGCAAAGTTCTCTCTTGAACGATTAAGAAACGTAACATTCAAATGAGGGATTCACCCCTATTTATAGGGATATAAATGCCCTGAGCAGGAAAACCAAGCACCGTCAGTTAGAAAACTGAAAGGGCACGGGAAACGATGCGAAGCAAAAGGAACGTGCGCCATAATGACGCATGAGAAATATTAATGACATTCTAAAATGACGTAACGGTCTGATGCAGCTCTAGAAACGTCACGTTGCTACCTCTCCATGAGGTGCTCGTCTCTCGCACAACGCGTTCAGATCTCTCCTTCTCAAATCAACAGAGTCCACCCATCGAGCTCGCCAAGAGGCGACCTCAATAGGCGGAGGGACTAACTGTATGGGTCGAAATCTGACCATGCGTGGATCAGTATTAAAAGGAATGGCGAGGAGTCATTTGAGCCATTGTCGTACTCATAAGACGTCATAACAACAAGTATCTCGGCCTCTGCCGAGATCGAACTATCAAAAAGCTTGTACGGCGAGGCATATGTCGTGACATTTAAGGGGAACGACCCAACGCACTATGAACAAACAAAAGCCCTCTCGCTAAGAACCGTTGGGTAAAAGGGAATAATTACTATATAAATAGGAAGAAGATAACAAGAAAGGGGGATCTCTCTCCTAGTGAAGGAAAAGACAGAAGAACCAGAGAAGGCTATGGGAGAAAAATACGAGAAGTTGTAGATCTTGGCGACAAATCTTTATAATCGTCTTTCTTGAATCAATAACGATAGATCCTGCAACTATTAATGGCATTCTCTCTGTTCCTCCTTTATTTTTACATTACGGGACAATACATCATGAATGTAAGCATTTTATTTATATTTGATATCTTTCATGAATCTTGAAAGTTCATGAGCTTGATTATATCTTATTCTCCTATTCGATGTGCTTTGATGTTCAATATTGAGTTAATTATCCTTGGCTAAGATTTATCCTCTATATTCTTATTAATTGGTTTAACAAAAAGCTTAATACTTTTTGGTCAAACAATTAATGGTAGTTTTCTCCAACCGAATGACATTGAGACAAAACTTGTGAAAATTGGAGACGTAAACAAGGAGTTTAACTTTTATAGATATGATAGAGTAAATAAAAAATTTACACTATCAAATCATTTACAAGAGAAATATAATTAATTGTCCACGATAAGTAAATTAGTAACCTAAAAAGACAAGTTATAACATATGCTTGAACAGTTAATTAATCCTTCTAAGGTAGTGTTAACTTGGGGATCAGGCAAGTTCTCGAGTGGTAGAATTGTGTATTCCTTGCCAGCCCATAAATCTTTGGAAACAATGTTAAGTCAATTTATGTGTTCCTATGACAATTGTAGAAGTTCAAACAATTGGATACATTAATGGGTCAACTCCTAAGTTCCAATATTAGAACTATATTGCAAGTCAAATAGAATGTACACTTGGTAGTTTAGTGCTTCTGTACCTGTTATATGGAGTATAGTATATAAAAGTCAACACACGTCAAAACCTTGCCTAAATAATACTGCTAAAATGCTTCGGGCATTCACATAGATTTAACAAAACTAAGACCTTGCCTAAATAATACTGCTAAAATGCTTCGGGCATTCACATAGATTTAACAAAACTAAGTCATGATTAATTAATTAAATACGATAGGAAATCGTAATGTTATTTGCTTATCTTACAAGGTAGATTATTTTCACATTGTCAACTAAATGCGGAGGCTTTTATAAAATATAGCAGCTATATAGAAATATTACTGAAATCTAATACATTGTATTATATGGAAGTGCCTAATTTTGGTTAGCTATTTAATTTGACTTTATGTATTGTACATAGCCGTGAACAAAGACCACTCCACTAACAGGAGTCAAATAGTTCCTCTATGCAAATCTTTTCCTCTATATATACTCTTTCCTTCTTCTCCAATTTCCATCCAAACATTTCACTATATTTGATATTTGCATTCTTTTCATCCCATCATAAGAAGCAATGAGCACGTATTTCAAAATTTTCTTTTTGTTAGCCATGATAATGGCATCAAGCAGTATACTTTCAGTAGCATCATCTGTCGATAAAGAAGAAGAAATACTCCTAAAAGATGACAATGAAGCTGAAATGGCTGAATTATTTGATATCCCCTTAAATGAAACTGATGAAAGTTCATCATCCATTCGAGGGGCTAGTCGTTTTTTATCACAAAAATCACCTTATTATAAGTCCAAAACAATACAAAAACGAATGACTTGTAACAAGAACCCTAGAATATGTCGTGCCAAAGGCAGCCCGGGGCCATTCTGCTGCAAGAAGAAATGTGTAAATGTGTTCACAGACAAACAAAATTGTGGATTTTGTGGGAAGAAATGCAGGTATAATGAGACTTGTTGTAAAGGGCAGTGTGTTAACACTTTGTTTCACAAGAGGCATTGTGGGGGTTGCAATAACAAGTGCCAGAAAGGCAGTGCTTGTGTCTATGGAATGTGCAGCTATGCAAATTAGAGTATACTCAGAGTATTAATTAGGAAGATTATATCATTTATTTGGTTCTAGAATTTAATGTTTTATTTGTATCTGATTAATTATAAGTAGTCATTCCTTTTATTGTGTATCAAATAAGGCTATGCCACATTATTAGTTCTTTGTTTCATTCTTGTATTTCTCATTTCACTTTTGATATTGTAATATTGCATGAAATTAATTAAGCACAGTTTCATTTCTTAAAAAGAAATTATATATTATAAACGAGTTGTTTTTCTTTGATTTCTTATTTCCAGGAAATAACAATAGTTGATAAACAATTATGGATGAAGTAAAATATGAAGAAATAATTAAGCTACTATGTGATTAATATGCTACAAGCTTTATGGCCTATAGTACTTATACGTACGAAGACAGAGAAGTCGTCTTCCATTAGCTTAGATTGGTGAAAATATGATCACATATGTTCTCATAAAATAACATCCTAAGAAGTACTTAGCATCATAGAATCAACTGGAGGATCATTATCATTATCAGTATATATAAGAATTTAATCAACGTCTGGTTAAACTTTAGTTTAAAAACAGACAGACTAGGAAGTTTCAAAACTCCACCTCCATTTACTAGGTCCACGAACATATCACAAGTATGTTGGGCACGTCACTTAAGAACCTTATTTGAAGCGTTGGAGTTAAAATAGGAAGCGACACTATCATCCTCACTCAGTGTTTAAATCAACTCAATAAATACATATTACATATTTTCATAAACATATTTATCACTAAATCATAGCTAATTAATACACATTATTGCTTTAATTTATCATTTAACCATGATAAATTAATATAGTTTGGTGTAAACACCCGATGTGTGTAGGTTTATTTTACCTTCTTTTTCTATCCTTTTACCTCTTAGAAAAATCCATATTAACATGCCAATTAGCTTTGACGCGATCTTTCAAAGAGAATAATTGTCAGGAAAACCAAAAAAAATAAAAGAGAGAGAGAGAGAGAAAGCGCGCTTAGCTCCTATGATTATGTTCCTAAAGTCCAATAGGCTCCTAGTATATACATAGGCAGCCATGGAGTTTTAGAACATATTTATTTTTCACATATTTAATTGAAATAAAGAACCAACATACTGTGATTTGAACTGTGATGATCTCCTAGAAGCTGATTAACTGTTCCTTTGAGATGCAGCAATGAACTTTAGTTCAAGAGACTTTCCAAAGATAGACACTCCAAATATGTAATTATCAATTGGTTTTTGCTTTTCTGCTTGATCCACGTTATCTCAAATTACTTTTTATCTTTTTATTTCCGAATCAAATTTTTAATTTTTATCTTATGTTGATTCGTCCAAAATTCATTTGAATCTGGAGACAAATCCTTGAAACTGCCGCAACTAAGGAAGACAAATCTGGTTCTTTCCGTACAAGTTGTCTTAAATTATTGCACAATAATTAAGCAGTATTCAATGAACATTAGGAATTTAAAAATAACTTTATTCTTCTAAGTCAAATATTACTACTAGTTAAGAGAGAGGTCAAATCCCAATTAAGCGTTTTAAAAGAATGAAAAAGACTAATTAAATCTCTCAAAAAGTCAATCATCCAAAGCTCGTGCTATCACGTCTACTAATGCTCCCCAAAATCTTAGCGAAAATGCTGACCAAATGTTGCAAAAAGAATTAGTCTCAATATTCTATCGTCGTGGCCACCACCTTGTCACACCCTAATATATATATGCGAATATCAACAATTCCCATAGTTTGTATGCTCAACCTCTAATTTCCCTAATCATCATGGCTTCTTTAGCACTTGTACTTACTCTTCTTTTTTTGGGTATATCAACTTTACAAGCCGAGTATTATGCACCTATTCCTTATAGTTATGCACCTACTACTAAAAAAACTATGAATGTGATTGATTCTTGTTGGCGTACCAAATCAAATTGGGCCAGGAACCGCCGTGCATTGGCTGATTGCGCCGTCGGCTACGGCAAAGCTGCCATCGGAGGGAAATCCGGTGCCATATATGTCGTTACTAATCCATCGGACGACCCCGTAAACCCTAAACCAGGTACACTAAGATATGGTGTAATCCAATCCAAACCACTATGGATTACTTTCGCCAAAAACATGGTTATAACATTAAAGAATGAGCTTATGATCAATAGTTACAAGACTATAGATGGAAGAGGAGCTAAAGTGGAGATTGCATATGGACCTTGTATCACAATTGCGCATGTTAGCCATGTGATTATACATGGAATTAGCATCCATGATTGTAAGCCTGGTAAAAAGGGCATTGTGCGGGATAGTCCGGTGCATGCCGGCCAACGTGGCGGCGCCGATGGAGACGGCATTGATATTTTTCAATCTTCTCATGTTTGGATCGACCACTGCTATCTTGCACGTTGTACCGATGGCCTTATTGACGTTATTCATGCTTCTACTGCTGTTACCATCTCCAACAACTACTTCACTCAGCATGATAAAGTACGTGTAAATTAATTTTTCTACTTAGTCTGTTTAATTAATGTGGGTGAAATCGTGATTAAAAGATAACTAGAATCTGCACTTAAGGAATGGATAGGGTGCACTATTAAGCTGCAAATTAAATGTCTATCCGATTCGAGTTAAATAAGCTAGTTAGTGTAAACCGTGATTTTCAATTTGTCCCTTTTCTTTTGGGGTTAACTAATACTGAAAGAAATCTGATGAGCAGGTTATGTTATTTGGGCACAATGACAACAATAAAGAAGACAAGATTATGAAAGTGACGGTAGCCTTCAACTACTTTGGCCCTGGTTTAATAGAACGAATGCCTAGGTAAATATGATTTCTCTACATATTTATTTATTTATTTGAAGATTACGACTTCTCACGTAAGATAAATATGTACATGCAGAGTGCGGCTAGGTTATGCTCATGTGGCCAACAATCGGTACGAAAAATGGTTAATGTATGCTATTGGTGGAAGTGCAAATCCAACCATCTTCAGTGAAGGAAATTATTTCATGGCATATAAATCCACACAAGTGAGTTAGATAATTATCTATATTCCCATTAATCCATGCATGTCAACTATATTAACCTTTTGTTTTCTTATAAACATTGATACTATCAATAATTAATATATTATCGGCTTTATTAAGGTCGTCTATAACAGACTAATAATCATGCATGAATATTAATTATTGTTGTGTTCTTACTTTCTTAGGTTACGAAGAGGGAAGCAAAGAATGGGTGGAAGAATTGGAAGTGGAGGTCTTCAAAGGATAAATTTATGAATGGAGCATATTTTATACCATCTGGATATGGAAGTACTAATCCATATTACTCAAAGGCTCAGTCATTTCCTGTGGCTGATGGATCTATGGTTCCTTCTTTAACTGCTGATGCTGGACCTTTACGTTGCACATCCTATAAATGTTAACTTTGAATTTTAATTTTGTTTTTGCGATTCTGGCCTGGAAGTGCAGGCTATTTTTCTTTTATATACGCTCGAACTTTGTTTTTCTTCTACCAAAAACGGGGAGTCTTAAAAATTAGAATCCCTGAGAATGAGATGAGTACTAAAGAGTACTGTGTTGAGATCCATTTTGGATATTCCATTGATCCTTAAAAAAACTTTTATGTAAATATATGCTTAGTAGGAACAATACAGATATTGTGCAATTGCTCTGGCCCTTTTTGTCTTTTATTTTTATTCCTTAAGCTGATAAAAATAAAGGATTTATTAAGTTATATGCACTATACAATAATTTTTTACACTATCTATGTATTTTAACCTCTTATAACATATTATTTACCATTTGCTCAAGATAACCAATTAAATAGATTGACCTAAAACAAGTGTTTTTACTCCAACAGTTAGGATAATTAGTAGCACCCTCTCAAAGGGGTTGTTACAAGTGAGCATACCCAGACATAGCTACCTTCTTGATCGCGAGGATTCAAGATGGAGCTGCTTGATCGTCGCAGTCCCTTGGAATCCTTTCCTTTATATTTATACTGTCAATTTCTATCCGAATAGTATTGTATTTTGAAATATTTCTATGCATTCGGTTAGAGTTCGTAACTCTGTACTCCTAGTCTTGGGGATTTGTAGTGATTATCGCCGTGTTGACATGTATCACTTTAAATTTCTCATTTATATTAAATTCTGCTTCATAATAATTTGTTTTAATGGTTTAAATATTGTAAGTGATTGACTTACCTAGTTTTAGAGATTAGGTGCCATCATAATCCTTAAGGTGAGATTTTGATCGTGACATAATTGCCTTCTAAGCAATAGACCCGAGTTCAACTCCCGGCAGACACATCATAATTTTGATTGACCTAAACATACCTTTTAGCCAGGTGTTTACATCGTGAGTGTATATGTTTAACCAAACAATGGAATTTTGATTAAAGCTATAATTTAGAAGAACACTGGTTGCTGATAATCGCAAGAATGTATAAACGAAAGTAATTTGGATAGCCAGAATATAATTAAACAAAACAAGTAAACCAAAGTATATTCAGATGATCTTTCGTGTCCCTACAACTGTTCAGTCCTCTCCTTTTATAGCTATTTCGGATGTAAGTGCCTTGCTTTGGTCATAATAAGGTTATTATGGGCAATAAATGACATTGAATGCTACATTACATAATCATTACATTTAAGACAGATTCTCTAACGTTTTCAGCATTTAATGCTTATCAAATACTGTATTTGGACCCTCGTATGCTGTCAGATTCATTCCCTTGACTCTTCTTGATTATTAAACTTAAATTTCTTGAATAGGTACGGGCGCTGAATCCTTTAAATAACCGCCTGTGCCTCTTCCTTTGCTTTTGCTCGCATCTATTACTACTCGTGCCTCTTGGCTAACTGTAACTCTTTGATTATTTGACCAGCCTACGTGTCATGACACGTCATCTTCACACTTTTTTAATATGTAAACTCAATTCTTCCCAATACAGATAGTCCCCACACTTGCCATTTATTCATCAATTGAATATTTGGGAAGTGGATTTCATTAAAACGGGAATTTTTGTCACCATTAATGCTGTGACAACACTTCAATTGTCACTTCCATTTAATGTGTTTCACACGTGTCACCTTCCTATTGGTTCTGCAATTTTGCAGCACTTTTCCAGGCTTTCTTTTCGGCTTCCCTGTTCACGAAGTGTCAGTTATCATTATTATGGTCCTTCCATCATTACACTTTTCCCTTTGACGGTTGCTCATCAGTATAAATATAACTTCTTTCTTTGTCTTTACCTCATAAAGTTTACTGAACACTTTATTTCTCAAATCTCTGTTTGTTTCTTCCTTGTATCATCCTTTTTCATTATGTCTTCATCGAACCCTAACCCTAGAAGGGCTTCCATTGTTGATGCCCTCCCTAGCGCTCTTAGTAGAGGCAGAAGGGGAGGTAGGCACCATAGTTCGGGATTTGCACGAGGCCCTTCTGTTTTATCTCCTGGTTCTGGCCCTTTTTCCAGAACCAGAGGTTCCCTTGCTCAAAAATCTTCCTCTAGGGGTAAAGAACCCTTTGAACCATTACGTGAACCTTTAGTAGAAGAGATAGTCCCTACGGAATTGTCTTTTTATCATGACATGGAATCTCTTAGGAATCAGGTTTCTACTTTAGATCGTGCTGATGCTTTTCCCACTCAGATTACAGAAATTTTGGCTCCTGTAGTTCGCAAAGATTGCCATTGGAGTGATTGTCACACCTCCTTTTTCGCTACACCCGCAAGGACGTAAAGGAGTTTTTTCACTTAAAGGACAATCGGAACGAGATTTATTATTAAGATTTCAGAGTCGCCACTTGGGAGATTAATGGTGTCCCAAGTCACCGGTTGAATCCCGAACCGAGGAAATTATGACTCTGTTTAACAGTCCGCGATCCAGAAATCCGAGTAAGGAATTCTGTTAACCCGGGAGAAGGTGTTAGGCATTCTCGAGTTCTGTGGTTTTAGCACGGTCGCTCAACTGTCATATTTGGCTTATTTATTTGATCTTAGTACATGTTTTAACCTATGTGCTTTTTAACTTTGAACCGCTTTTATTATTATTATTTTAAGAGAATTGCAACGTCGTGAAAATACGTCTCGAACCGCGTCACATAAATGAACCCGCAATTTTTGACACATTTCGACTTCGTTGGGATTTGGATTTGGGTCACATAAATGTGCACCCGTATTTAGGAAGGTAAAATTATTTAAAATACGTGCCTAAAGTAGCTAACGTGTTATTATCTTTGGGGAAGCCGTGAAATTCGCTAAACGGCCCATCCCGAAGTCTAAGTATTGTTGTATAAACATTTATCGAGGGCCCCGCAATTTTGTTTGTTTTGTTTGCGAGGCTCATCTCGTTTTATTATTAAAAGGCAAACCTAAAGTAATCTACAATTTTCTATCATGTATTGTCTCTAAAAAAATAAAGGAAAGACCCTACTTAATTAATTATTTTGTCCGAACCTAACGATTTTAAGATCAAAGGGCTGGCCCAGATTTTACTTGCACTAGGAGAGGCGGCTGTTAAGCCTTGATTATTAAACTAAACCAACTTTCAATTCAATTTGAGAAAGTATGCACCAAGATTGCTTCAAATTATTCAAAGTGCACTCAACAGTTGTGATAAGGAAGAACAACATTCACCTACTCAAACTAATGAAGCATTGATCATTGAATTCCAGTTCCAACTCGGATTGGCCTACTTATTTACCTATTAGTGAGTTCCGAAATACCACTACAAATGCAAATCAAACTAAAACATGGTTCAACTTTAGCAACAATAATAACAACTCATTGGCTAATTCAAATTAAAACTACTAAACCAGATCTCAACACATCAAGTGATTTCGATATTTTGGACTCGGATTACTGAAATTAACTACTGAAACTTACAACCATTTCGAACCTATTTTTTACAACTACTGGAATTAGCTACTGAGACTTACAACCAATTTGAACCTATTCTTACAACTACAAGACTAAATCAAGCATTCCACTCACAATACAAGTCCGAAAGATTAATAGTTATACAGTCCACTTACTACAAATTGTAAAGTGTCCATTCATTTAACTTTCCACTACAACTACTGTGTAGATACAATTAAACTATCATAGCTACAAACAAATTGCTATTGCAAGCCAAATTTCATTTCTTCAATTAACTAATACACATCGACTGCTTCAGTCCATCACACATCAATTGGAGCTGAAAAAAATACATGGAAATAGAAATAGAAATGGAGGAGAAGAGGTCAGCCAAGACAATGATCGAGCAGCAGCAGTAATGAACAATTTCCAGCAATATTGAATAACGAACAGCCCAGGAATGGATTCAGAAATCCAGAAACATTCAACAACCAAGCAGAAACTAACAAATCAACCCAAAAACCACTTGAAATGCAACCAAATAAGCTCGAAATGCATTAGAATACTTCAGCAGATGCACAACTCGTCCAAAACCAGTTTAAACAGACCCAAAATTGCTCGAAATCAGACCAGGGAACACTTGAAGTTTCAGAACCCAAATATTGAACTAGAAGAATGGAAATCGATAACTAAAAGTCAAAATTAACCTGAATTATCTAATGGAACGGTATTTTTTTGTTTTTTCTAGAGGTTTTCTATTGTTTTTTTGGGTTTTTGAATGTTGAATTTCAAAATCAGATCTAAAACTTAGAGAGCACCTTTTTGGGGGGGGGGGGGGGATTTTTTGGAGCTCCAAAAAACCTCCGAATGAAGGCATTGGGGTTGCCTTTTATAGGCAGGAAATGGGGTAAAATGTTCTAGAGGGCACTCACATTTTTTCCTTCTTTTAGTTTCAGATTTTACCCACTAGGCCTTCAATTTTTAGCTTGTTTCTCAAGTTACTGCCCTAAGTTTGCTGAAATCTTCACTAAAGTCCTATTCTAGAAGGCCCTAGGGTGTTCTTCTACTTATACAATACCTATACTACCCCTACTCAAGTTCTAGAATTACCAAGCTTTAACAAACTAACCATTTCGTGTGCCCAAGATACCCCTGGAGACCCCCTGAAATTACTAACATTCAATAAAATCTATCAGCTATAACCAAACAACTAATCTAAGCCTAATGACTCAATGAATTAACCCATGACATTTACTGATTAAACCCACGCCGGACGGAATTAAACTAACCAAAAACTAATGAATCACATACTAAAAAATAAGGATCAAACAATACCTAAACAGAATCAATTAACAAAACAAAATCAAACGCATACTCAGGCAAGCAAATTTCAGAATACCGTGTAGGCTAATTATTATTATGTATTAAAGAGAAAATAATCAAATAACAGAAGAATGCCTATATTGAATTCAAAAAGACAACCAAATCCTAAATTGACTAATCGAGAAGGGATGGAAAGAAAAACCAAGAAAACATTACCTGAGGAACCTAGACCGGACGCTGGAAACTTGATTCGAGCCCCGGAATAACCTAATCGTTCGTTCTTTTCCAAAACAAATGAAAACGTTATTTCAGGACTCAAATCCAATACTGGATGCAAGAAATTGGCCAAGCTCGAACCCAATCGAATTTTAGGGTTCTGCTCGTCCTAAGATTTGAAATTCGAGCATATACAAGGAGATTCGAGGAAACCCGGTTGGAGATTAGGGATGAAGGAGTGGAGGCGAGTCTATGGTGTTCATGGGGTGGGGTTTGGACGCCGGCGCCGCCGGCCACGACGGAGGCGGCGGCTAGGGTTTCGATTATTCGAACAATTTGGGTGAGATTTGAAGGAGACGAGGCATGGATTTGGAAAGAGGAAGGGAAGGCGGTCACGTGGTGTTAATTTGAGGTCCATCGGAGACCTGCCGCCGGCGGAGGCGATTTCCGGCGGAGGACGGTGGTGTTGAATGGTCTCTAATTGTTAGTGAGACGAAGGGGGGTAGGGGGGTTCCGAGGGGCGGGGGGCCTTCAGACAGTCTTATACCAAAGACTCCCGTGTTCCTGACCGTTCGATTAAAAAAACCTCGATGGTCCAGATCAATCCGGCATGAAACGATGTCGTTTGGTATATGGGGGGGCTGGACCGAGTTTGGAGCGTTTGGGCCTGGTCCAGGGGTGTATTCTTTTGGGCTAAGACCGAATTAATTAAAAATGGCCCAGTTCCGGGTCCTTCAAGATTAAAATACGCACCTAAAGCAACTAGCGTATTATTAACTTTGTGAGAGACCATGAAATTCGCTAAATGGCTCTTCCCGGGGTCTAAATATTTTAAATACGATTAAGGGGGCCACGCGATTTGTGATTCTATTTGGCGCGGCGCACCTCGAGTATTTTAAAGGATATCCTAAAAGGACTATAATTCTTCTATTAGTGACTATACCTGTAACGCAGTTTAATTTCATTAATACTTGCCTGGGCGGTCCAAAACCCGTACCAGAACCTATGGTGGATTGGGTTTTCGTCACATTGGGCTTCAACTTAACCCAAATAGAAAGACACATTGATCAGCCCAGATCCTGAGAGGCCAATTAAACCCAGGGCTAACGCCGGCCCAAGTGAGGGGCTACTGGACGGGGTCGCATATCAGTAGAGACTAGTGCCCACGTTATTCAAAAATAGGCTGTT
>NC_031996.1:869437-907505 GCF_001879085.1 Nicotiana attenuata | reverse complement strand
TTAGCAATCCTGAGCTCTCCAAATCAATTTTGTCGCTAGGCCTACTCCGGCACAAAGAGAATTCCCAAATTAGGAGCGATTTACATTTACTCGCATTATGTATTATAAATATTGCATACTTTTTTCATGATCCCAACTAACTTGGTTACTTTTGTTTTATTTTTTTGTTTGTTATTCCCCTCCCAAGGTTAGTTCGAGCACTCTGGCAGTACATCAATTCCTATTCTCACAAGATCCAGGCCTCCACCGACGTCGCTCTCTAAGTTCCTGTTGAAGAACAAGAACAAAGGCCAAAATGGATGATTTGGTAGCAGGTTAGAAGGAGAATTTCAACTGAACGGGTATGAGGTCACTTAATGGCCCATTGGTCTCGGTCCTAAGGGCAAAATGTTATCCCAGCTTGAACAACAAATTGCTAAGAGTTCCAGGAAGAGCTCTGACCAGGTTCGGGATGCTGCAAGTGTTGTCATCTTCTCGCTCAGCACCCCAGAATATACCTTTCCACTACTCAAAAACCCTAACACCCAGCATCCCAAAGCGTAACAAAATCATCCCGCTCCCCATGTCATTCCGCCAAAGACACAATGCAACACTTGCCACACCCCAAACAACACCCCATTGCTTCTCCCAGAACTCCAAAACTCCACAAATGACCACTTCCACACCCACCATAACACCCCTATCTACGTGGAGACCATGCCACTCTCCGCCCAACCCATCTCAGGCACACCCGAGTCTGATGATAAAGATTTGCTTATCAAGAACTTGGCTGAAGAACTTAAGAAATTGACTAGTCGTATCCAGGGTGTTGAAGGAAACAAGGGAATTGAACGGTTGAATTATGAAGATCTCTGCATATAGCCTGATGTCGAACTGCCCGAGAGGTACAAACCTCCAAAGTTCGAGATGTTTGACGGTACAGGTGATCCCAGGGTCCATTTGAGGACGTATTGTGACAAGTTGGTTGGGGTAGGAAAGGACGAGAGAATCCGCATGAAGCTGTTCATGAGGAGTCTAAAGGAGATGCACTATCCTGGTACATCAGCCAGGTCCTAAGAAATGGTCAAGTTGGGTAGGTGTGGCCTCTGATTTCATGGACAGGTTCAGATTTAACACAGAAAATGCGCCGGATGCGTTCTACATTCAAAATCTGAAGAAGAAACCTATAGAAACGTTTCGCGAGTATGCTACTCGCTGGAGGTCGGAAGCCGCTAAGGTCAGACCTGCCTTAGAGGAGGAACAAATGAACAAATTCTTTGTCCGGGCCCAAGATCCGCAATACTATGAGCGACTAATGATGATTGAAAGCCACAAATTTTCTGATATCATCAAGCTGGGGCAACGAATCGAAGAAGGCATTAAGAGTGGTATGGTCATGAACTTCGCGGCCTTGCAGGCTACAAATAAGGCCTTGCAGTCCGGTGGTGTGTCTAAAAAGAGAGACGTAGGAGCTGTAATGGTTGCACAAAGAACCAAATCTCCTATCAACTACCAAACCTACCCGACACCTCCACTCACATATCAGCCTACTCCGAACTACCAAGCACCCTTACCACCCGCCTATCAACCATTTCCACCTCCCATATATCAACCTACTTCACCCAGATATTCCCAACCCGCACATGTCTACCAAGCTTACAATACTCAACCATCCCACTATCAGTCACCTCCTCCTCGTCAAAACTTCCCTAGACCACGACCAAATTTTGACCGCAGGGCTCCCAAACAATATACAGCCATTGCTGAACCCATTGACCAACTATATGAGAGACTCAAAGCCACCGGTTATGTCACCCCCATCCCTGCTTCAACCCCAGAGAATCCTTCTCAGTGGGTCAACCCAAACAAGTCCTGTGCATACCATTCCGGCATGAAGGGACACACCATCGACGAATGTCGCTCCTTGAAAGACAAGATCCAGTCGCTGATCGATAATAAGGTTATTGTGGTAAAGGAACCCGCCCCGAATGTCCGCAATGACCCTCTGCCAGACCATAAAGGCGGGGGTATTCACATGATTGAGGTGGAAGATGACTGGGATCCCGAGGGATCCATCGGGTTGATCACAGAAGGCGATGATCCAAAGAAGCCAGCAGTTACTCTTAACCCCATCATGGTCCAGATTCAACCATCTGAGGTCACTGAGGTAGATGTGTCCATCCCTCTTGAGTTCGAAGCAGCTCCATCAGCAAAGGCACCAGCACCATTTGAAGTTGCCATTTTGCCATCCCAAGAACATGTCCCGTTTGAAGTAAAGGTGGCCGCACCAATCCCAGTGGCAATGACCGTCGTGCTATCATTCCACACAAAAGCTATACCCTGGGATTACACAACTGAGGCCAGGAGAAAAGGCAAGGTCAGGTTCGAAGAGACTATTGCAGCACAGGGAATGACAAGAACGGGGAGAGTCTATACCCCTGAATACCTAGCTGAGTCCAGCAAGCAGGCCTCAAACCGGCCACCCATCATCGAAACAAGTCCAGACGACCTTTGGAGAAAGATACAGGCCAAGGAGTATTCAGTCATTGACCAGCTGAACAAAACACCAGCACAGATATCCATCCTCTCACTGCTGCAGAATTCCAAGACACACAAAAATGCTCTGTTGAAGGTGCTGAGTGAGGCATACGTGCCGAGTAACATCACTTGCGGAGAAATGGCCAATATGGTGGGACAAGTGCTAGAAAGCCACAAAATCACTTTCTATGAGGACGAGTTGCCGCCTGAAGGGTTGGGTCACAACAGATCCCTGCATATCACCATACAATGTGAGGACTATTTCATCACCAGTATCCTGGTCGACGGAGGTTCCAGCCTTAACATCTGTCCTCTGGTAACGCTCGAGAAGTTGGGCAAAGGTTTGCACGAGATAAAAGAAGGAGCTATCAACGTAAAAGCTTTTGTTGGATCCCAGAGGGCCACCATCGGTGAAATCAGCCTGTGTCTTCAGATGGGACCAACCTGGTTTGATGTTGAGTTCCAAGTAATAGATGTGCCCGCATCCTACAACCTACTACTAGGATGCCCTTGGATTCATTCTGTGGGGGTTGTGGCTTCAACACTGCATCAGGCCGTGAAATTTGAATGGAATCACCAAGAAGTAATCATTCACGGTAATGGCAGCAACCCCATATACAATCGTCAGACCATTCCGGCAATAGGGGGAAGAAGAAAGTTAGGTGGGGAAACCTACCACCACATCGAGCGAGTCAATGCTGTTGACAAAGATAAATGGTGGGACAACAAGATCGAGAGTATATTGAACTGGAGTGGGTACGAACCTGGCAAGGGGCTTGGCAAGAATCTCCAGGGGATTGCTAAACCCATAAAGCTCAAGAAGCACGACACTACTTTCGGTCTGGGATACGAATACACTTGGGAAGAGTTCAACAACTGGTCGCCGCCATGGCGTGGTCCTTACTACCCACTGGAGCAACCGATACCACACTTAGAACAGACTTTCAAACAAGCTGACGTCATTTATGGGACAGAAGAAGAAGAGGCGCTCGCAGCAATAAAAAGCTTGTTTTTAGAAGACAATGACATGGATTGCTGTGTTATCCTTGAGGAGGAGGGGGAGGAAGGCCCTTCCATACAGGCCGTAAGCAGAGGAGCACGTCTCAATAACTGGTCTATCAGGACAACCAGAGCCCGGCGAGCCTCGGGGTAGCAAGCTAAACAAGCATCATGAACTATTTTTTTTTTACTACTAGATGATTTTCTTTTCGCATTTTTGTTTTCGCAATAAGATCTTCAATGTTCAAAACAATTATGAAATTTATCAAAAACATTTCGACTTTTCTTATGAATCGACACTTATTACTATTTTTCTCCTATTTACTTCATTTATACAGCATTACTATTACTTATCTTGATGAACCAATGATTGTGACGTGCAATGAGATAACGGAACAAACGGACATTGATTTAGAGGAAGATGATATTCCAGAGGAAATTTTCAAAGAGGTGGAGAACTTTGAGAACAGACCTAAGTCCAATCTGGACGAAACAAAAATTATTAACCTGGGAGATGCAGAAAATGTCAAAGAAACACGAATCAGCGTTCATTTGTCGCCGTCAGAAAAGAAGGAATACACAGAATTTCCCATGGAATATGAGGACATATTCGCCTGGTCATATGACGATATGACGAGTCTAAGTACGTCTATTGTAGCCCACAAACTACCAACTGATCCGACATGTCCACCGGTAAAGCAAAAGCTCAGGAAGTTCAAGCCTGATATGAGTTTGAAAATCAAGGAAGAAGTCACTAAACAGGTCAAAGCTAAGGTTCTCAGGGTAGTTGAATACCCGATGTGGTTAGCCAACATAGTACCAGTACCAAAGAAGGACGGGAAGGTCAGAGTCTGTGTCGACTACCGGGATCTCAACCGAGCCAGTCCGAAAGACGACTTCCCCTTGCCAAATATACACATCTTGATTGACAATTACGCCAAGCATGAGCTGCAGTCATTCGTGGATTATTTTGCCGGTTACCACCAGATCTGGATGGATGAAGAAGATGCCGAGAAAACGGCCTTCATCACGCCGTGGGGGATGTATTGTTACAAAATGATGCCGTTCGGTCTAAAGAATGCAGGGGCCACCTATATGAGGGCCATGACTACCATTTTCCATGATATGATACACAAGGAGATCGAGGTGTACGTAGATGATGTTATCATCAAGTCCAAGAAGGCCACTGATCACATGGAAGATTTGAGGAAGTTTTTCAACAGGTTGCGGAGATACAACCTGAAACTAAATCCCGCAAAGTGTGCATTTGGGGTTCCTGCTGGGAAGCTGCTTGGATTTATTGTGAGCCGCCGAGGAATAGAACTGGACCCGTCAAAAGTCAAAGCCATTCAAGAACTACCACCGCCAAAGAACAAAAAGGACGTGATGAGTTTCTTGGGAAGACTCAACTACATCAGCCGGTTCATAGCACAGTCCACAGTCATCTGCGAACCAATCTTTAAGATGTTGAAGAAGGACGCCGCTACCAAATGGACCGACGACTGTCAAAAGGCCTTCGACAGAATCAAGGAGTACTTGTCAACACCACCAGTCTTGGTCCCGCCTGAGCGAGGTAGACCCCTATTACTCTACCTTGCGGTATCGGACGGAGCTTTCGGTTGCGTGCTGGGCCAACATGATGAAACGGGAAGGAAGGAACAGGCCATCTATTATCTCAGCAAGAAGTTCACTCCGTATGAGGCCCGGTATTCTCTTTTGGAGCGCACCTGTTGTGCTTTGACTTGGGTCGCTCAGAAGCTAAGGCATTACTTCTGTGCCTATACTACATATCTCATATCAAGGACGGATCCTTTAAAGTACATCTTTCAGAAGCCCAGGCCCACTGGCAAGCTAGCCAAGTGGCAAATCCTGTTGAGTGAGTTCGACATTGTCTACGTAACTCAGAAAGCGATCAAGGGACAGGCCCTGGCAGATCACCTCGCTGAGAATCCCGTGGATGGAGAATACGAACCTCTGAAAACGTATTTTCCTGATGAAGAAGTATCATTCGTAGGAGAAGATATTGCAGAGTCCTATGATAGATGGAGAATGTTTTTCGATGGAGCAGCAAATTTCAAAGGAGTCGGCATAGGAGCAGTCTTGGTATCAGAAACCGGTCAGTATTATCCAGTGTCCGCCAAGCTCAGGTTCCCCTGCACTAACAACATGGCCGAGTACGAAGCCTGCATCTTAGGGCTCAAGATGGCCATTGACATGAACATTCAAGAGCTGCTAATAATGGGAGATTCAGATTTACTCATACATCAGGTACGAGAGGAATGGGCAACCAAGAACTCCAAGATACTCCCATATCTGCATCATGTACAGGAGTTGAGGAAGAAGTTCACAAAGACAGAATTCTGACATGTTCCCAGAATCCAGAATGAATTCGCTGATGCATTGGCTACCCTGTCATCCATGATACAGCATCCCGATAAGAATTTCATTGATCCCATACCGGTGAAAATTCATAATTAGCCATCTTACTGTGCCCATGTTGAAGAGGAAGCAGACGGAAAACCTTAGTTCCATGATATCAAGGAATATTTGGCAAAAGGAGATTACCCGGAGCTTGCCAATCATACCCAGAAGCGCATGCTGCGGAGGTTGCCTAACGATTTCTTTCACAGCAGAGGAATCTTGTATAGGAGGACTCCTGATTTGGGATTATTAAGGTATGTCGACGCAAAGGAAGCATCCAGGCTGCTAGAGGCGATTCATGCTGGGACTTGTGGTCCACATAAGAATGGTTTTGTTTTAGCAAAGAAGATACTCCGGGCTGGTTACTTTTGGATGACTATGGATACGGATTGCATCCAGTACGTCCGGAAATGCCATCGCTGTCAGATTCATGCCGACATGATAAAGGTGCCGCCGAATGAGCTCAATACAACAAGCTCGCCTTGGCCATTCGCCGCTTGGGGAATGGATGTTATTGGTCCAATTAAGCCCATTGCTTCAAATGGACACAGGTTTATCCTAGTAGCCATCGATTATTTCACCAAGTGGGTTGAAGCAGAATCCTACAGGGCAGTGACTAAGAAGGTCATGGCAGACTTCGTCCGCGACCGTATTGTTTGTCGATTCGGTATCCCAGAGTCGATCATCACTGATAATGGCTCCAACCTCAACAGTGACTTGATGAAAGCTATGTGTGAAACCTTCAGGATCAAACACAAGAATTCCACAGCCTACAAGCCGCAGATGAATGGAGCTGTGGAAGCCGCCAACAAGAATATCGAGAAGATATTAAGGAAAATGATAGAAAAGCACAAACAGTGGCACGAGAAGTTATCGTTTGCTCTATTGGGGTTTCGCACCACAGTCCGCACATCGACTGGGGCAACACCTTATATGCCGGTTTATGGTACAGAAGCCGTCATTCCCGTCGAAGTGGAAATTCCTTCCTTAAGGATCATAAAGGAGGCCGAGCTCGACGACGTAGAATGGGTAAAAAGTCGTTACGAGCAGCTAGCTCTTATAGATGGGAAAAGAATGAACGCAGTGTGTCATGGTCAGCTTTATCAGAACAGAATGTCCAGAGCCTTCAACAAGAAAATCAAGCCAAGAAAGTTCACACCGGGGCAGTTGGTGTTAAAGAAAATTTTTTCGCATCAAGACTAAGCCAAAGGGAAGTTCTCGCCCAATTGGCAAGGGCCATACATGGTTCACTGGGTTCTAACAGGAGGGGCCCTCATACTTGCAGAAATGGACGGAGAAGTTTGGCCAAAGCCGATTAATTCAGATGCAGTCAAGCGCTACTACGTGTAATTCATATGCTTTCCTATATGATGTAATTGAACTACGTCTGACTTGATTCCCGTTTAAGAGGGGATACGTAGGCAGCCTTATGGGTTCGGTCACAATTAAACAAAATTTTCATTTCCCCCAAAATTGGAAATTGGGGCAGAATTTTGAGGAGGATCCTCAAAATTCCGAAGTAATTTCAGCCGATCGTCGCACGAGCAGCAGTCAGAAGCATCAACCCATCAAACTGGGGCAGAATTTTGAGGAGGACCCTCAAAATTCCGTAGCAGGAGAGGTTGCAATGTCCCGAATTGCGTCACAGTCGGCGGTTCATTTAAAAACTACTTTTAATTATGCATTTATGTCATACTTTACAAAATCGTGCATGTCTATTATTGAAACTGCTTTGTTTAGCAACGCTACCCCGATGATACGTATAGTACCACCAGATCAAAACCGAACAAGTCAAGCAAAGCCAGCGGGGATACGAACTAACCTCCCCCTCTACAAAACTCACGATTTTCTTTGGGTGCAGGCACTTGGATTGCGAAAGCATCTGACATACTATACACTCACGAGACGAACATTGTTCAGGAATACAACTCTCAGAACTGTCGCACTTACCAACATTTGCTATCCACACACAACAATGTCCCCAGCAGTCACGATACCGCAACCTGCTATCAGCTAAGAAAGCCCTATCACCATTTGCCCTTTTATTTCTTGCATAAGGCTACCATTCTGCCTTCGGAGACTAAACGATGTCTCCCTCTGCATTTTTCTGCATTGCATAAGCCTACCATTCTGCCTTCCGAGACTAAACATTATCTCCCTCTGCATTTTTCTGCATTGCATAAGGCTACCATTCTGCCTTCCGAGAATAAATGCTGTCTCCCTCTGCATTTTTCTGCATTGCATAAGGCTACCATTCTGCCTTCCGAGACTAAACACTGTCTCCCTCTGCATTTTTCTGCATTGCATAAGGCTATCATTCTGCCTTCCGAGACTAAACGCTATCTCCATCTGCATTTGCATGGCTGAAAGATCGCCACCTTATTTATATTTGCATGGCTGAAATATCGCCACCTTAATTACATTTGCATGGCTAAAAGATCGCCGCCTCATCTACATTCTGCATGGCTGAAAGATCGCCACCTTATTTACATTCTGCATGGCTGAAAGATCGCCAGTTATTGCATCTCATGGCTGAAAGATCGCCACATTATTTACATTTGCATGGCTGAAAGATCGCCGCCTTAGTTACATTTGCATGACTGAAAGATCGCCGCCTTAGTTACATTTGCATGGCTGAAAGATCGCCGCCTTAGTTACATTTGCATGGCTGAAAGATCGCCACCTTAGTTACATTTGCATGGCTGAAAGATCGCCACCTTATGTACACTTTGCTGGCTGAAAAATCGCCACCTTATTTACATTTGCATGGCTGAAAGATCGCCACCTTATTTTCGCTTGCATGGCTGAAAGATCGCCACCTTATTTACGCTTGCATGGCTGAAAGATCGCCGCCTTATTTACATTCTGCATGGCTGAAAGATCACCACTTACTGCATCTCATGGGCTGAAAGATCGCCAAATTATCCAAAGGCGCCATTGTTCGGAGGTACCATTTTCATAACCCGAAAACGCCATATCATGGCCTGAGGACCCCTTTTAATCTGCTGCATATCATTATTCAAAGGCATCATGGTTCGGAGGCATCATCCTCATAGCCCGAGAGCATCATTTCATGGCCAGTGAATCCTTTATTATGCGCTTCATGGCCCAGGACATCATGATCTAAGGACATCATTCTAACCATCCGAAGACAATCCTCATGGTCCGACGGGAAATTGCATCATGTTTAAATTTACGCACAATATATGCTTGTATTGCTTATTTGCACGTAAACAGGCGAGCAACGGCCATCTCAGCAGGAGCGATCCCGCTCCAGTTCCCGCATCCCTATTAGACCTTAACCATTCATCCCGACCTAAATATTGCGTCCGTTCTTGGAAGTCTCCATCGGCATACTCCGCCGACGGATCCTGAACTACATATGGCCTGATTCCTGTAAAACCAGGGATATGTAGGCAGCTCGGAAGAGAGGGCACCGTCTAAGCCTCCTCGAACCATTTCGTTCGGTCAAAATTGGTCATCATATCTTTACCCGACAACTTTTTCATCCTTCCCGGGTAAAGAGGGGCAGCTGTTGATACCCAATTTTTCCCTATATATTTTTAAACATGCAAACTACTTTCAAAATAGCATGTGAATGTATATATAAGTATGTCCAAATGTTTTACTATTTTTTCTTAATTTTTAAGGATTTGTAAATCAATTTATTGCCCTATTTTATCCATAAAAACCCAATAATTATTCCCAAAATTATCATTTTTGGTGATTCATTTATTGGATTCTCATATTCATGCTGAAATATAACTAAAATAATTTTTTGCACATTTTTACAAATTTATTTGGCATTTTTAAAGCTAAATTGCATGTAATTGCAATATTAGCCTCTTTAAGATTTAATTGCGTTTATATTTATAAAAATTAAGCCCAGTATTTTTAATTTAAAAATTATAGATTATAAATCATTTTTACGCTTTTAATTTGTTTTCAGAAATCAATTTGCTACTTTTATGAAATAAATAAGGAAAAATTGGCTATTTGAAATCTAGCCCATTTTTATTTCAAATGTAGCATGATTTGGAACCCCAATTAAACCCAATCAGAGGCCCAATTACCCTGACCCAACTCTCGTTCAAACCAACCCACAACCCCAATTAAATAACCCAACCCGGATCCCCTACCTAATCTTAGCCATTGATCAAAATGATCAACGACCAATATCGGCCCTTTCCATTTTTAATATCAAACGACCTCTTACCCCACCCCATTTCACACACTCCGCCGCCTCTGAATCCCTTTCTCTCTTAATCCTCTCTCAAACCCTCTCGAACCCTAGCCGCCGCCATCAACTACAACCTTAATACCTCCCAAATCTATGGCTTCCAAGGTCATCGGAGACCTGTATCCACCTCCCATGGCTTCTACGTGTTCGATTATTATGGTTTCAAGGCTAGATCTTGAAAGAGTTTGGTCCAGACCTTGGTCGATTCCGATTTACGGCTGTTCTCTGATCGTTTCTGACCTTTCTCCGGCTAGCCATGGTTGTTCGGGTCTGACTCTCGACTCTCCTACTTAGATCGATGGTTTTCAAAGCCTTTCTCACCACTTGGGGTTCCTCTAAAACCCTAACCTTCGAGGTTCTCTCGATTTCTCTTAGATTTGTTTCAGACCTAGGTCTGCTCTGAACTTTTAAGCATTTTCTCGAAGTTTCTTTTAAAGCTCCGCTTTCAAAACTCCTTATCTTTTCGATTAGGGTTTATGTTAAGTTATTTCGAAACCTTTCTTTGATGATTTTTCGGTATGTTTTGCTGTGTTTGCTTGTATTATCCTTCTACCTGAGTTTGCATGTTAAAACCCCTAATTCCTTTTAACCGTTTATTAAATGAATGTTTGTTTGCCTGAGTTTTTGCCCGATCTGTCTATTTATCCTCTTTTTAAAACCCCTCTATTGTGGAAAATATTATGGTTTTGGGGTCTGAGACTGTTCGTTTAAGTGCAGAAGTTCTTTTCGAAATCCCTTGTTCCCTTTGTGCGATTCTTCTGATTCTGGGTTTCTATCTTCTCTTTAACTCGCCTATGTTGAAAGCCCTAATTTTTCCTAGGCTTCTTCGTTTGATTTTGTGACTAGCCTGTGCTTGTTTAAGTTTCTGTGACTATCTCGCTTCGAATAGTTTCTATTGAGTTCCTTATGCCTAACTTACATCAGCTCTATGTGCTTGTGTTCGTCTTGACTGGTCAAGACTTGCCTCTTTGCTTACTATGTTTGGTTACTCATTCTCACTCTATTTATATGCTAAAACATGATTCATGATTTCTTTTGATTGATTCTGATTTCCCTGTTTCTTGGCTTGATTTGAAAACTACCCTTTAGACTTTTGATTCTCCTATTTTAACTTGGTTTATGATACTCTCCTTAAATCAGTAATTTCGAATCCTTGATTCCTGATTTACCATGTGCTGATTTTCAATTGTGTTTTCTTACCTTATTTGGTTAACCGAGTATTTTACTGATTCTTGTTTCCTTAAGTGAACCCCTATGTACTTACCCCTAATCGTCTATTCTGTACATATTGCTCTACTTGATTTCTTTCCTTGAACATTTTCTTCCCATTACCGTTGGTTGATTGCCCCTTAATTAAAGGAGTACTTGTATTTGATTTGATTCTGATTAGTACTTGGTTCCATAATTACTATACAATTGTAATTCTTGCCTTATTTTACATGGTTTCGAACTACTATATATACATACTCTCTCATTTACACAAAGACACGAACACTTAGTTCTGAACTCACATTTACACTCAAACAATCTCTTGCTTTACTACTTGCACTGTGGCATGTTTAGCCGGCTGAAAGCCAAGGCTATATTTCGAAGTGCGGCTACTTTTCTTTACTGCACTTTGCTTCTTTGGCTGGTATGTTCTAATTAAGTTTTCAGCATCAACAACAACATGGTTACTTAATGTTCTTGTATTCTTGTCTGCCTACTGCTTGTATCTAATTCAGTACCTTTACTTAGCATGCTGTAATTTCTTTTCTCCTGTTCTGAATCAATGTATTATGAATCCTAAATCCCTACCCCAATGTGTTTAGTACTTATGGGTTATTTGGGGCATGACAACATCGAATATTGCTGAGCATGACCCAAACCTTGTCCTTCTAGGATCACAACCTCCATGTTACCCTTATATGTGTGTGTTCTGGTTGATTTTGCAAGCATGACAGCACTCCCTATTGCTGTGCATGCCCAGAATTACTCATGCCTAAGTATATAGGCTCCTTGCGATGGATCCCCAATCCCCTGCCCCCTCGGTGTGAGATTATTAATTCTTTGAAGTGTTTAATGGCTGTCCCCCAATCCCTTTCCCTCTCCTTCATTCCCTTAACCCTTAAAATTCTGTTCTTGCACTTTCACCCTCTTCTTAGAACTTAAGTTCTGCCCCCCCTCATGTGAGCCTTGCCTTGGGACCCATGAGCTCCCTCTGAATTGGGACACATGAGGGCTGGCATTTCCACACTGCACCTGTCCCTATTCTGGTGATGTAATTTGGGTGTGAGCACTGCCCGGGGTCCTATTGAGGCCCTTAGGGAACTCTGACACACTCAAGTTTGTGAAAGGCTTTGAAGCAATGGCATCTTAAGGCAGTTTATTCCATAGCTCAGGGAGGAACCAAGAATCAGGCCTCCTCTAGTTGTATTTTTTATGTATTCTGATGTAATTTATTATTCATGGTTTGCAATAATTTGTAATGAACATTTGGGGCTGGCTAGTAAAAAGGGTTGGGTATTTATGCATGTCAAGGGTAGAAACCATGCCTATAGGATATTTTAAGTTTCTGTATATTCAAACTGCATTTAGAAACCATGCCTATAGGACATTTTAAATTTATGCATATTCAAACTGCATTTAGGAACCATTCCTATAGGGTATTTTAATTCTGCACCTTAAATATCATGCCTATAGAGATTTAGTCTGCATGTTCAACTTCATATCTAGATAACCTGCCTATAGGGATTATCTAACATTCTGCACGTTTAGATATCATGTTCTAGGGCCCAAGTGGTTATAATCCAGTAATGTGTTAAAAATTAGTAACGAATAGAAATCATGCCTATAGGGATTCTTAAATAAATCTGATTCGCTTCGTTCACAGTCAATGTTAGATATCATGCTCTTCGGGATTAAAATCAGTAATAGTAGATACTATCACCTGCAGAATCTGTAACCGGTCTAATTTAATTTCGCCCATTCTGAATCTTTTTTATATATATAATCTAATTCCCTCACTTAATGAGGTCTATCAAGCATGCCTATAGGATTTCGTTTTGAGTTTTATTATTTCATCATTTTGAATTAAGTAGATACTATGCCTATAGGACCTCGCTTGAAAACTTAGGCAAGCCTTAGGCAATATAAAATAAAACTGGGCTCGCCCTGTTATTTGTTTTAGCGTTACAATCAGTAGGCAGGCCTGATTCTGTTTCCTAACTGAGTCATGTAATGAGCTAGTCCTGCTACAATACAACAACCTCCTCTTCCCTCAAGTATTTTTTAGAATCAGACCTGACTCATTTATTTAAGTCATGTTATTGGATTGTTTGTGTTTGGAGGAGGTATACTTGAGCCTTATGTGTTTATGTGCTTCCCCTTTAATGTGCAGTCTTTGTATGTTTTGTATGTCGCCCTAGATTTTTACCTTTGAAACTTCAAATAAGCCTAATATCCCTCCCTTTAGGATTAGTAGTCCTAAGTGCCTCCGGGACTGATAGGAATGGGACGGGTAATAGCATGCAATAAGTAATCGAGACCAATTCGCGCTTTAATACCTTAACGGGGTGGGAAGGGTAGATATGGATATAATGACCATTGCGCTAATACCACGTGTAGCCCCTCTTTTGAGGAGTGATTACCGGGTATTGCATTGATGTGATCCATATTATAATTAAACCTAGGACCCTCTTTCCTTTTCTTTCTTTGTCTTAAAAGATATTTGACTTCCTTTTTCCAAAAATCAGCTTTTCAATAATTGCTCTTTCAAACTTCGTTTACTTTCCAAATCATTGTGTATTGAAATCCCCTCTTATTTGAGCCTTATCTGCTTATATGTTAATTGCACCTCAAATTCACAATAACTGTCTGGCCGGGAACTACACTAGTGGATCCTGAGGGGTGCCTAACACCTTCCCCTTGGGATAATTTCAAAGCCCTTACCCTATCTCTGGTTATCCAAGCTTAGTTATAATTGAACCCTGTAAGGTGTCCTAATGCACCATAAATCATTAGGTGGCGACTCTTCAAAAAATGCAAAACCCAGTTCCCAAAAGGAACGAGTTGTCCAACCAAATATCATAAACCCGATTTCGCAAGAAAAAGGGGGCGCGACACCTAGCACTCTTCCACCTCACAGAGGTGATTTTGATCATAGAATACCATTAGTTGAAGGGGATAATCTAGTCAACAAAAGACCCTATAGGTACCCTGGGGTCAAGAAGGACATATAGAGAAGTTAGTATAAGAGATGATAGATCAAGGAGTCATACAACATAGCACAAGTCCATATGCATCACCAGTTGTGTTGGTGGGGAAAAAAGATGGAAGTTGGAAATTATGTATTGATTATAGAGAATTGAATCAACTAACTATTAAAGATAAGTTCCCTATACCCATTATAGAAGATTTGTTAGATGAATTGGGAGGGCTGTGGTGTTTTCTAAGATTGATCTTAGAGCTGGATATCATCAGTTAAGAATGGCTGAGGGTGATGCTCATAAAACAGCTTTTAAAACTCATGAGGGCCATTATGATTTCCTGGTTATGCCATTTGACTTAACAAATGCTCCATCTTCTTTTTAAAATCTCATGAATTCAAATTTCAAACCATTGCTAAGGAAGACAATATTAGTTTTCTTTGATGATATTCTAATATATTGCAAGGGTATGTCTGACCACATTGCACATGTGAAGGTTGTTTTTGAACTAATGAACAAATTCCAATTGTATGCTAAGATGTCTAAGTATGCATTTGGAGCCTCTAAAGTGGATTATCTAGGCCATTTTATCAGTCAAGAAGGGGTCTCTACATATCCTAAGAAAATTGCAGCAGTAGAACAGTGACTTATTCCTACTAATGTCAAATAGCTAAGAGGTTTCCTAGGTCTTGCTAGGTATTATAGGAGGTTTATACAAGAATATGGAGCCATATGCAGGCCATGCCCAAGAAGGATGGCTACACATGGAAATCTGAAGCTACTGCAACATTTGGTAAGCTGAAACAAGCATTGATCTCTGCCCCTGTGCTGGCAATGCCTGACTTCTCAAAGCCTTTCTTGGTGGAGACTAATGCAATTGGTAAGGGCATAGGAGCTGTAATTATACAACAAGGGCACCCTATAGCCTACATCAGCAAATCACTGGCACCTAGACACAAAGCAATGTCTGTTTATGATAGGGAACTATTAGCTCTCATATTTGCTGTCACTAAATGGTCACATTATCTCTTGGGAAGACCATTTATAATAAAGACTGATCAGAAAGCTTTAAAACACTTATTGGAGCAGCATATCCATACGGACTTTCAAATAGCTGGCATTTCAAAGTTGATGGCTTTTGACTTCTCTATTGAGTATAAGAATGGGGCTAAAAATAAAGTTGGTGATGCTTTGTCAAGGAAGCCTAATTCTGAATTACTAGCTATCTCTTTATTATCTTCCAATGATTCACTATATGATCAGATAAAAGCAACTTGGACTTCTGATGATCACCTGCAGAAGCTGATTGCTAAGTTACAGAACCAGCCTTATAAATCATTCACCTAGAACAATGATCAATTAAGGTGGAATGGTAGATTGGTGCTAGGTGATGATCAGCAACTCAGAGCAACTATCATTGGTTTATGGCATTCCACTACATATGCTGGACACTTTGGTATGTATGCTACATTAAAGAGGTTGCAATCTCTTTTCTATTGGAATTCAATGGCTGCAGATATAAGGGATTTCATCAACAAGTGTGATGTATGCCAAAGGCACAAGTATGATGTTGCTGCTTACCCTAGTCTGCTACATCCACTTCCTATTCCTGATGGAGTGTGGACTGACATCTACTTAGATTTTATTGAAGGTTTGCCTAAATTTCATGTCAAGGATGTTATTCTAGTTGTTGTGGATATACTCAGTAAGTATGAGCATTTTATGAGCCTGCAACATCCATACACTACTCAGACAGTGGCCCAGACTTTCCTCGATAATGTTTACAAATTGCATGGCTGGCCTGTTACTATTACAAGTGATAGGGATCCAATGTTTCTCAACAATTATTGGCAGGAATTGTTTGATTTGCAGCTACAAAGATCTCCATCATATCACCCTCATACTGATGGTAAACTGATGTTTTAAACAGAACCGTAGAGACCTATCTCGGGTGTTTTTGTTCTGATAGTCCTCATGATTGGCCTAAGTACTTACCATTAGCCTAATGGTGGTATAACACCATATACCACACTGCTATTAAATGCAGTCCTTATGAGATATTGTATGGCCAAAAGCCACCACTCCATCTCCCTTATCTAGCCGGAGAAGTTGCATCAGAGATGATTGATAGATCATTAGCTGCTAGAGAAGCTATTATTAAGCTACTGAAGTTCCACATTTTGAGAGCATAACAGAGAATGAAGGACTTAGCTGAAAAGCATAGGTCTGATAGAAGCTTTGAAGTAAGGGTTTGG
Source organism: Nicotiana attenuata (assembly GCF_001879085.1). Lineage (NCBI taxonomy): Eukaryota > Viridiplantae > Streptophyta > Magnoliopsida > Solanales > Solanaceae > Nicotiana > Nicotiana attenuata. The sequence continues at coordinate 890,886 of NC_031996.1, read as the reverse complement.
GTTTATCTCAAATTGCAGCCATACAGACAGATTTCAGTTGCCACTAGGCCATTCAACAAGTTAGCTGCTAAGTACTTTGGACCCTATCTTATTGATGCCAAGGTTGGAGTTGTTGCTTACAAACTCCTGTTTCCTGCTGATATCTTGATCCATCACACCTTCCATGTATCCCAACTAAAAAAAGTGCCATGAAGTTCCTGCTGTCATCAATCATCCTCATGTGTTTCACCTTTCTAGTCCCTACTGTCCATTGCCTGAAGAAGTCCTAGCAAGAATATGGTGAAGAAGGGTAACAAGGTTGTCGTACAAGTGCTGGTGAAATGGACAGATATTGATCCCGCTCAAGCTACCTGGGAATATCTTTAAGAACTTCAACACAGATTTTCTACATTTCAGTCTTGAGGACAAGAAATTTTTCTATAGGGGGTATTGTTGCAATTATTAGTGATGATACTTAGCTGCTGTCGTTAGTACTTAGCTCAGAGCATTAGAGTTAGTTACAGCGCTAAGCAGTTAGTTACATTGTAGAAGCTTCCAGAAGTTAGTTAAAGTCACAGTCTGTTACAGTTAGTTAGAGTAATGGGAATCCTTGAGTTGAGATCTTTCATATATAGAGTGTAATATGTACAATGGATCCATTCATTAAAATAACACTCTACTCTTACTCTTAGCTCTTCTTAAGCTAAATTCTCGGTGCTATCCTGATTCTAGTTCATTGTTCATCGAAATATTGCATTTCCTAGATCAATTTTCTCTTTGAATGCACTATGTGCATCATGTTGGTTCAGTTACAGTACATGACAGGGAAAGTGAAACTGAAACTGAGTCAACAAAGAAGCCAACTGGGAGGAGATCAAAGAGAACCCGAAGAATGTTCATATCAGAAGAATCAATGGAAGTGAAAGGAGAAATCAACTGAATTTGAACCTGAACCTGAACCAGTGAGTTCGTTTTCCGATACTTCTCCTGAAGAAGACATTACTATTTATCTAATGATTCTTTCTAAAGATGTATGGAGAGTTTATATAAGTCTGACTAGTCAAAATTTAGAAATAAAAAACAAGGGAAGTACCAATGTGAGATTTGTAACAAAGTATTAAAATCATCTCAAGCTTTAGGCAGTCATAAAACAATTCACAAGAAGAACTCTTACATTGAAGACAAAAACGAAGGGATCAAGTCAAATGAAAATTTGAGACAATTGAGATTGAAGAATGCGGATCAGAAAGTGCATGAATGCCCGTTTTGTGGAAAAATATATGGGTCGGGTCTGTTAAGTTTAGAATTTTAATAATGATCAATAATCTAAAAAAAGCCTTGACTAATGACATCTCTTTGTATGCAGATTTGGTAAGCAACAATATTGATAAAAGGAAAGAAGATCCTATTCAATGGCTATGTATTTTGAACGTTGCTTTACTTGAAAAATGAATCAATCAGTCAAAGAACAAAGAAGTCAATCAGTCAGGCTTTTCAAAGATTCTCAAGCGTGCAAGAATGAAAAGAGATCTAATCAAGGCTAGAGATTAAATCCAGAAGATTCAACAGAAGCTTAAATCAAGGAGGAATGAAGGAAACAATTCTTCAAGATTAAGAATGAATCTAGCTACCATTTCAAGCTAGATTCATGAGGCTACCCTTGGGTCTTTCTCTTAGATGTATATGCCTCACAAGGAAAGGACTCCTAGAATTGCTGTCATGCAATCCCAGAAGACAAGGAAACAAAAGACTCATCATGCTATATAGGAAGAAGTAGAAGAACATCCAAAGGCACGCAACTACATCATATGTTTCTAAGCCTTTCTATTTCTTAGTACAAACACCGTATTCCTGAGTCTACAAGTGTCACAAAAGATAGGAAGAGTTAGAACACAAAACGAGAGTTGTGTCAACATTGGAAAGAATCACTGTTGTTGTATATCGTTGGTGGTAAACGTACTAAAATCATCACTGCTGTAAACATTCATTAAAGATCTAAGAGAACTCTTGTGACCCAAGGGAACAGGACGTAAGTACCACACCTGTACTGAACCAATATAAAAATTGTTGTGTCTTCTTTACCTTTCTGTTCATTTAGTTTATCTCTATTGAAATCAATCACTGCGCAAAGTCTAGTCGACTAAACTCATACTTAGTCAACTAAGGATTTTTAAATCGATTACAATTCACCCCCCCCCCCCTCTTGTACTTTCAATTGGTATCAGAGCGAGACTCACGAATATTGCTTAACAGCAAGTGAGAAAAAGGTCATGGCATCAAATACAATCGTTGGAGCACTATTTCAAGAAGGAACATCTCAAATACGACCCCGGTACTTCAATGGCCAGCACTTCTCTCACTAGAAAGTGCGCATGGAGACCTACACTATGGCATATGACATTAAGGTTTGGCGTGTGATAAAAAAGGGAAATCTTCCAACTCCGCCAAAGAAGGATGCAAACGGTCAAATCATAATATCATCTGACCCTCTTGATTTAGATGATTATACTGAAGAACAATCAGTCGTTATTCAAGTGAATGCCAAGGCAAACATCTGTTGTACAATGCTATCAGCGGGGAAGAATACGAAAAAATATCAAGTTGTGAAACTGCAAAGGAAATGTGGGATAAGTTAGAAGCCACATATGAAGGAACCAACAAAGTGAAAGAAACAAGGATAAATCTCCTAGTTCTAGACTATGAATTGTTTCAAATGAAGGATGCAGAATCAGTGGAGGGAATGTTTTCTAGATTCAGCAAAATCATTGGAGACTTAAAATCATTTGGTAGATCAATCAAGAGTAGGGAACAAGTCAGAAAAATTCTGAGGAGTCTTCCTACAATCTGGCAACCGAAAGTCATTGCACTGGAAGTCAGGATCTTGACAAAAAGTCCTATGATGAACATAGAGGTGATCTAATTGCGTTTGAGAAAACACACTTAGACAGGCGTGTTCAACAAAAAAAAGAAGAAGATAGTTGCATTCAAAGCAACTATGGCTGAATCAGAAAATGAAGAAGAGTAAGGAGAAGAACAAGATGGAAACATAGCTATGCTCTCCAAAGTTGTAACAAACATGATGAGGAAAAACATAAATAGCAGGAAAGGTAAATCAAAATTCAGAAAAGGGAAGATGAACAATGCTAATGATAAAAATGATGGAAGATGCTACGAGTGTGGAAAACATGGACACATTCAAGCCGAATGCCCTGAACTGAAAAAGAAACTAAGCAGGAACTTTCAAAAGAATAAGTCCTTTGGAGCTTGGAATGATGAAGAAGAATCTGATCACGAGGAAATTGCCAACATGTGTTTCATGGCCATGAAAGAAGATAGCAGTGAGTACTCAGGTGAACTTGGTCTCATGGAAGACGAAGGAACAGGTGAGGATGAGGACTCAGGTGAACTTGGTCTCATGTCAGACGAAGGAACCAGTAAGGTACGTCTTCCTACATGTCCTAACTATTATGAACTCCAAAAGTTTATTAATATTGCTCTTGCAGATATTGAGAGAGTTCTAAACAAACTTAAAAAAAAAATCAAAAGAGAAAAGAAAGACTGGGCTTTGAAGTTGGAAGTGTGTGAAATTGAGCGAGATATGCTTCAAGATGAAGTTAATGAACCTCAACTTCAACTGAATGGATTGCGAAAATCCACCAGTCATAGTTCTGTTAGATCGAATAAAATTTCTCCTCATACATCTCCGACTAGAACTAGAAAGGCTCTCAAAATCCCAATAATCCCTCTTGTTTTTATTGCGGAAACTCGGTCACACTTCTAACCATTGCAGGTTCAAGAACAACAGGAGATGGGTCTGGTGACCCAAGTCTTCTAGTCAAGCTAATACTCAGAGGTTTAACCATTCAGGACCCAAGCAAGCTTCGGTACCTAAAAACAAATAATCTTTTTTTGCAGGAACACCACAAGAAGAATCAAAAAGGAAAATGGTACCTTGATAGCGCGTGTTCTAAATATATGACTGGTGACAAACAACTATACAAAACGGTCACCAAACTAGATGGAAGAACAATCACCTTTCGAGATAAATCAAAAGGAAATGTAATTGGAGTTGGAAGAGTTCCCCTCAGCTCAACATGTGGTGTAGACGAAGTGTACCTTGTTGATTAACTTGGTTACAATCTTCTCAATATCAGTCAACTATGTGACAATGACTACGAGGTTTGTTTCAAAAAACATGGTTGGTTTGTTGAAGATGAATCAGGTAAAGTTATTCTCTCTGGAAATAGTGACAGGAATGTCTATACTATTAGTAACTTAGATAGTCTTTGTAACCAAATCTGTCTAGCTTCTATGATTGATGATCATTGGGTATGGCATAGAAAACTTGGTCATGCCAGCATGCATACTATTCAGAAACTTTCCAAAAATGATCTCGTCATTGGTCTTCCAAAACTAGATTTTTCAAAAGATAAAATTTTTGAAGCATGTTAACTAGGAAAACAAACCAGATCCTCTTTTAAAGTTAAAAACATTGATTCTACTACAAAGCCTCTTCAACTCCTGCGTATGGACCTGTTTGGTCCCACTAGAACTGCTAGTATAGGTGGTAGAAAATATGCTTTTGTTATAGTAGATGATTTTTCTCGATTCACCTGGGTTATCTTTCTAGGTCATAAAGATGAGGCATTAAGGAATTTTGAAGTCTTTTGCAAGAAGGTGCAGCGGGAAAAAGGTTACTACATATCCTCCATAAGAAGTGATCATGGAGAAGAATTTGAAAGCAAAGCATTTGAGAACTTCTGCAGTGATCAAGGGATATCTCATAATTTTTCATCTCTAAGATCACCACAACAAAATGAAGTGGTAAAACGTAAAATTAGAACCTTGCAAGATATGGCAAGAACCATGATTGTGAAAAATTCTGTTCCACACCACTTCTGGGCAGAAGTTGTAAGCACAACATGTCACATCATCAACAAATGCCTAATTCGACCTATTCTCAAGAAGACTCCATACGCACTATGGAGAGTAAAAAGACCCAACATCAGTTATTTTCATCATTTTGGCTGCAAATGCTTCATACATAATAATGGAAAAGACATTCTTGGTAAGTTTGATTCCAAAAGAGATGAAGGTATTTTTCTTGGATACCCTCCCTCTAGTAGAGCATATAGGGTTTTTCATAAGCATACTTTATCTATTGAAGAATCAATATATGTTATTTTTGTGGACACTAACCCTCGCTTAGGAAATGAACAACTTCCTGAAGATGAGGAAATTTCCATAGTTCCAAAGTCTATCAATACAGATGAGAACACTCTTGATAAAGTGATTGATCAGCAAGATCAGTCGATTAACAGTCCTATAGAAAATCAGCGATCTTCTACAACTGATCCAACAAATTCTGTTGAAAAGGAGCCAGTATTAATTGTTCCAAATGAATGGAAAAGTGAGCCTGGATATCCACATAAGTATATCATTGGAAACCCTCAAGAAGTAATAAAAACTAGAAGATCACTAAAGCAGACATCGAATGTTGCTCTCATATCCCAGTTCGAACCAAAAAAGGTGGATGAGGCACTTGGGGACAAAGGCTGGATAACTGCAATGAAGAAAGAGCTTGATCAATTTGAGAAAAATAAGGTATGGGAACTCATTCCTAAACCACCAAATACATCCATTGTTGGAACAAAATGGGTGTACAGAAATAAGTTGAATGAATCTGGATAAGTTATGCGAAATAAAGCTAGACTGGTCGCACAAGGTTATTCACAACAAGAGGGAATTGATTACGAGGAGACCTTCGCCCCCGTTGCCAGGTTAGAATCAATTTGTATTCTATTATCCTATGCTGCTCACAAATGTTTTAGACTATTTCAGATGGATGTGAAAAGTGCTTTCATAAATGGGTTCATCTATGAGGAAGTTTTTGTTAAACAACCTCCAAGATTAGTAAATGAATCCTTTCCAAATCATGTCTACAAATTGTCCAAAGCGGTCTAAAGCAAGATCCTAGAGCTTGGTATGAAAGGCTGAGCTCATTTAGTCGAACATGGGTTTAACAGAGGTAATATTGATATTTTTATCAAACGATCATCTCTAGGTAATTTAATTTTACAAGTCTACGTAGATGATATTATTTTCGGCAGCACTAACCCTGTCTTGTGCAAGGACTTTTCAAACATCATGAAAGGGGAATTTGGAATGAGTATGATGGGGGAACTAACTTTCTTCCTTGGGCTCAAATCAAGCAAGTACAGAAAGGGATCTTCATTAGTCAAACAAAATACACAAAAGAACTCATCAAAAAATTTGGCATGTCCAACGCAAAGGCCATAGGAACACCTATGAGTGCATCAACTACCTTGGATGAAGATAAAGATGGTAAGAGTGTTGATGAAATAATTTATCGAGGTATGATTGGCTCCCTACTCTATCTTACAGCTAGTCGACCAGATATTATGTTCAGTGTTTGCAAAAGTGCAAGATATCAGTCAACTCCTACAGAATCCCACTTGACTGCTATTAAACGTATTATCAGATATTTGATAGGGACAGTCTACTATGGATTATGGTACGAAAGTTTAGATATTTTTTATCTTAAAGGTTTTTCAAATGGAAATTTTGCAGGAGATAAAATTGACAGGAAAAGCACAAGTGAAACGTGCCAATTACTTGGAAAATCTCTTATATCCTGGCACAACAAGAAACAAAGTTGCGTAGCCCTATATACTATTGAAGTGGAATATTGGCAGTAGGCAACTGCTGCACACAAGTATTATGGATTATGCATCAACTATTAGATTATGATTTACGTCTTAACTGTGTTCCTATTATGTGTGATAATACTAGTGCTATCTGTCTATCAAAAAATTATGTGCATCATTCTAAGCTAAGCATATTGAGATTATTCATTATTTTATACGCGATCATGTTGCTAAAGGTGATATTGTGTTAGAATTTATAAATACTGAAAATCAGTTAGCGGATATTTTTACAAAACCTTTGCTTGAAGAAAGATTTTATTTCCTTCGTAACAAAATTGGTATTTGTACAATTCACGTATAATTGTGCTTAATATTTTTCATAATTGTCTAAGTTTAATTTTTGTCCATATATTTTCTCATAATTTTTTCCCCAAAAATATTTTAAGTACTTGATTAGTCTGTACATGTATTAATTGTGAACTGACGGCGGGCTTGCAGAAGGCAACTTTTCAGTTGCCCTTCACACGTCTCTTCGAGAATCGAGGCGTCCTCTCAAACCCTTTTTAACCCCTTCTCCCTCGATCATATCTCCTATTCTCTCAAAGAAACTCAATCTCTATCTCTTTGTTTTCTTTTACTCATGGCCAAAACCAAACCCTCTCCTTCCTCCTCCATGCCCAAAAGAAGCCATCGCTTCAAGAAACCAAAGATGATCCTGTTGATGTAGAATCCTCAGAAAGCACAGACCATCTACTGACCGAGAAAGATTCCAATGATTCTCAAGAAGACATTCTTATCTCCCAAAAGAGGGCGGAAAACGACCAATGGAGTCCATCCCTAAAGAATCTTCTCAGAAAAGGGGAAAAACTGAAAATGTAGAGTTTGGCCCTGAAGATAGGATGAACTTCTATGGCCCTGAAGAGAAGGCTAGGTTTATTGACTTCAAAGGAAAGTCGATTGCATTTGGCCGCACTGTAATTTTAAAGTGTATGCAAAACTCTCACTGTGATGTTATGCCTGTTTTCGAAACTCAGAAACTTGTCTCTCTATTTGCTACAGTTGGTGATACTATCTATGAAGAGCCTGTGCGTATGTTTTATGCAAATCTGTGTTTGAATGATAAAGATGATCTGGAATCCATGGTTTTAGGAACTCGTATCATTCTTGACTCTTATCAGTTTGAGAAAATCTTTGCAACAAAGTTTGTTGGGTACATTATCTTTGTGCAACACTCCTGGCCAGATAATTTTCAAGTGTCGTGTAACAGCCCAGCCCGCTAGTGATATTGTTCGCTCTGGGCCTAGGCCCTCACAGGTTTAAAATGCGTCACTAGGGTCTAAGGCCTGTTAACTTATATACCCAGCATCCCTCTTATGTTTTGCCGATGTGGGGCTCTGTCTAAAGCCTGGGGTGTTACATACACCCCCTCTTATGGACTCAGCGTCCTCGCTGAGGTTTTCCCCACTGCATGGGATTTGCCTAGACTCAGCACTGAGGTTTGCCCCGCCTAACCGGGATTTGCCTAAACTCAGTTGAACTCTGACCCACCATCGGCAAGGCTGACACAAGAGTGGCTCTGATACCATCTGTAACAGCCCAGCCCGCTAGTGATATTTTCCGCTCTGTGCCTAGGCCCTCACGGGTTTAAAATGCGTCACTAGGGTCTAAGGCTTGTTAACTTATATACCCAGCATCCCTCTTGTGTTTTGCCGATGTGGGACTCTGTCTAAAGCCTGGGGTGTTACATGTCGTTTGAGGAAGCCAAGAGCGTATTTTCTGAAAACCCCCCTGATATAGGTCTAAAATTTTTGAAATTTGAACACCGTGTTCTAGCCCACATTATTGTTACCACTTTGCTACCCCGTACTGATTCACTGAGTACTCTGTCTCTCAGAGATGTGTTTGTTCTGTATTGTTTGGTAAATGGAAAGCTATCAACTGGTTTTCCTGAGTACGTTAGTACATGCTTGAAAGCATTAGGGATGTCTCACCTTCCGCAAACAGTTTGCCCTATGGTTTACTAATCTCTCACATCTTGAAAGTTATTAAAGTGGATCTGTCTCTCTATGCTCCTAAAACTATCTCCAGCATCTATGACAAGACTGCCTTTGCCATGATGGGATATACCTTGATTGAGGGAATATGGCTTAAGAAAGACAAAGCACCGGAGTTCATCCCTCCTCAGAGCACTGGGGGGATCAAATCTGAAGCCACCAAATCCTCTTCCTCAGGTCAGCTGTTACTGATGCAGCAAAACATTGCAGGTATCAAGGAATTACTAACCTCTATGCAGGAGCAGGTGGACATGATCACGGCAATAACCAGGAAACTGGAGCAGACGTGGCTAAGCTGAGGATCACTCTCCAAGCCACAAGGAGGCAAGGGATCAGGGCCATGCTGGATGTAACTGAGAAGCTGACCAAAATCACCAAAGATATTGATGCTTCTTATGACAGTTTCTGCACTAAAGTGATCAACACCCTGAAGTATTTCCTTGGAAGGAATTGAGTGTTTGGGATGCTTAGTCAATCTTTTTATTTTGTTTTATGTCGTGGTTGTTAAAACTATTTCTTTTGGTTGTGTCTGGGATGAGCATGTCAGTCGACTATGCTCAGTATAATTGCTTAGCTGTATATGATTTTTTGCCTGCTTAACTAGTACTATTATTGCAGTTTGTTCTTCTTGCTCTTTTTCATTGATGTCAAAGGGGGAGAAGAAACAGAAAGAGTACAGGTACAAGACAGAGGGAGATACACACAAGAATCAGCTTCAAAACAGAGGGAGCACACTTAAAAAAGAGAAGTACCCATAAATTAGTCAAACTCTTTTTAGATTATTGTCATCATAAAAAAAGGGAAGATTTTTAAGTTTAGAATTTTAATAGTGATCGATAATCTAAAAGAAGCCTTGACTAATGACATCTCTTCGTATGCAGATTTGGTAAGCAACGATGTTGATAAAAAGAAAAGAAGATCCTATTCAACGGCTATGTATTTTGAACGTTGCTTTACATGGAAAATAAATCAATCAGTCAAAGAACAAAGAAGGAAAGTCAATCAGTCAGCCTTGTGAAAGATTCTCAAGCGCACAAGAATGGGAAGAGAGCTAATCAAGGCAAGAGATCAAATCCAGAAGATTCTACAGAAGCTCAAATCAAGGAGGAATAAAGGAAGCAATTCGTCAAGATTAAGAATGAATTTAGCTACCATTTCAAGCTAGATTCATGAGGCCACCCTTGGGTCTTTCTCTTAGATGTATATGCCTCACAAGGAAAGGACTCCTGGAATTGTTGCCATACAATCCCAGAAGACAAGAAAACAGAAGACTCATCAAGCTATAAAGGAAGAAGCAAAAGAACATCCAAAGGCACGCAACTACATCATCTGTTTTTAAGCCTTCCTAGTTCTTAGTACAAACACTGTATTCCTGAGTCTACAAGTGTCACAAAAGATAGGAAGAGTTAGAATACAAAACGAGAGTTGTGTCAACATTGGAAATAATCACTGTTGCTGTATATCGTTGGTGGTAAACGTACTAAAGCCATCACTGCTGTAAACATTCATCAAAGATCTAAGAGAACTCTTACGACTAAGGAAACTGGACTTAGGTACCACACCGGTACTGAACCAGTATAAAAATTATTGTGTCTTCTTTACCTTTCTATTCATTTAGTTTATCTCTACTGAAATCAATCACTGCACAAAGTCTAGTCGACTAAACTCATACTTAGTCAACTAAGATTTTTAAATCGATTACAATTCACGTCCCCTCTTGGTACTTTCAGGGTCAAGCACTGGATGGACATCAAAGATCGCATCTTTTGAGTTCATCAACCACTGCTTCTTCTTCATCAACAGTTAGTGATAGTTTAATGGACTCAAGTTCTGTTAAATTCCCAAATGGATTTATAGATCTTAACTTGCCAGCTCCAACAGAAGATGAAGATTTTAGCCGGGTTAAGTTTGTCGGGTCGGGTAACGGATAAGGTTATTTAAATTAGGTTGGGTATGAATTAAAACGGGTGGTGTTATTATAAATAAAAATACATATGTCAATTTATGAGTGAATGACTTATCCACTGTGGCAGCCATTTGAAAATAAAGGAGTACCCGAGCCAAGAATGTAAAGCAAGGTTGATTATGAGCCAAAGTTCTAACGAAGGTTATTTGTAGACCTTTTCGTAAAGTTCAGATTTTTTTTTGGACCTTTTCCATAAAATGCATCATATGCAATAGGCGTATCATAATGAATATATAGGGCACAAGTCTTTCATCTTTGACTGATAGCATTAAAATATGTAATGGAGTGGAGTGCAAGTCGTGCATCTGTCAATATATTCAAGTCCCAGAAAAGAAGACTTTTATCTACGACCATACTATAGTCATGGGCTGTCCAGTTTTTCAGCTTAAAGATCTGTGCAAGCTCGAAGTTCAATATAAATAATATATTGAGAAAAATCTTAGTGTCATACATTTCAAGAAATATTGGGAATACATTATAAATGAAATTCATTTATTGTCTAACATACTTAATAATTGAGAACTTACAAGTGAACTCATTTATAGCGTATTAATACTTTCAATTTAATTATAAGAGTTTGTTATAAAATTTGCCTTTTCTTTTAATAATTATAAAATCTTATGTTACCTACATTGAGTATAAGTTTATAAGGTTCTCATTATCTTTTATTCTCGATTGTGTAAATATTATTTTTTAATTTTATTGCTATTAATAAAAATATTGATAAGAGCAAATTATTTTATTTTAAGTTTTATTCTACTCGCTGGAATTTTGCTTTTCTTGAGTTGAATGTCTATTGGAAACAGTCTCTTTAACTTCACAACGTAGAGGCAAGGTTTGCGTATTGATAAGTTGGTATTTTACCAACTTATCTTGCCTTTAAACCTATACTTTTGTTATGTTTGAGTGATAAAATCATGTATTTACTGTCATTTACTTCTATTTTACAGGGTGATTGTGATTTAGAAGTAATGGTGAAGAAACCAAGTGAAAACAAGTCAAAAGAAGCCAAAAAGAGAGAAAAAACTAGGCAGTGCCCTCAGGGGTCGCAAATGCGACCAGAGCTTGGGAAAAGCGAAGTCAGCCATAAAGGTCAGTCTTCGCAAATGCGAAGAGGAGTTCGCAAATGCGAACTCAGCAAGAATAGGCAGTATTCGCAAATGCGAAGACCACTTCGCAAATGCGAAGTCAACCTGGATAGTCAACCTTCGCAAATGCGAAGGTCTCATCGCAAATGCGAACCTGGGCAGTCTGGGCAAGTTTGGGAATTGCGAACTTTTGTTCGCAATTGCGAAGATCGTGCTTCAGGCATGGACAATTCTGGAATTTCACACTTTTGATCCCCAAACCATTTAATACCCGATTAGGCTCATTTGTAAAATATCTTTGGCATATCTTTTTTGGCTTATTTTCAGTCCTCATAGACTAGAGAGAACATTTATTGAAGTTAGGGTTTTGCACACACGCTTGGGTCTTGAAGATTGAAGCTTGTGGTTAAGATTTTCTTACCCATTTATGTTTATTTCTTCATTTCCTTGCTTTGTATTGAATATTTAAGTGTGTAGTATTTATTTCCAACACTTGAACCTTGTTTATGGAAGTATTCATATTTAAAGTGTGGATTAAATACCTTGTTGTGCTTATGTATTGAATGATTTTTATATATTTATGAAGTGAGTTATTGTTACTTTAATTATTCTTGTTCTTTAATGTTTCCAAAGGGACTAGCTAACCCTAGGACTCGCCCATTAACTCCGAATTGATTTTGGGAAAGATAATTTGGGGTTGGGAAAGATTAATTAACAAGAACTTGAGGCGTTAACCCTCATTTTATAGATTCTACCTAGGGATAGGATTGAACTACTTGTAGCCATTCCGGGTGTGCTTAATCTTCTAATTGTTTTAGGGATAATTCAATTAGGAAGTCTTTTTAGTCTTCGGAAGAAGCTAATTAAGAATTATTATTCGTGGCTAATTAACATAAACTCGCTCATATTTGTAAAATCGTGAAATACATTGGATCGTTACTTGAGTGTAATTCCCGATTCAACCATACTTGTAGCCATTGATCATTCTACTTGCTTTCTAGGTTAGTTTTCATTTCCGCATTTAGGTATAAACATTTTCAAACAAAAATTCTTAGTGTTTGGCATTGCGCGATAAGCGATAATTTTCTTACATGCCTAATCACCTACACATTGTTCTCTGTGGGATTCGACCCCGACTCATAGTTGGGTAAATTATATTGCATGCGACCGTGTCTATTACTTTTTAGTAGTGGATTTGGACGTCATCAAAATTGGCGCCGTTGCCGGGGAGCAATTTGGCGTAATTTAGGTTGTTTTAGAAGTAAGCGAAAGTGCTTTGGTCCAAACTTGTGAATATTTGTGTAATTATTTTTCTTACCTTGGTCTAGTTTTCTATTTGTTTTGTTTATTTTCTTATTTTTGAAAAATGGCATCATATAATGATAAATGGTCGGATGGTAGTTGTTCATACTTTGATGACCCTTGTCCTTATTGTGGAGGACCACACTCGTGGTAAAATTGTTTAAATTCTCCCGGGGGTGGATTGTGCGCACAATCTCAAACCCATGAGTGGAGTATTTGTGATAGGTGTGGTTTTTCAAAATGGTCATTGGGATGATTGTGCATATTTGTCCTTCCCTTCCCCAAGCCCCCACTATAATGATTCTACTTTTTGTGATGAGAATTATAGGGCTATGGAAGTGGAAGAAGTTGAGCATGGCCAAAATGGAGAGTTCAAGCTTATGTTGGAGTGTTTACTTTAAAAAGGCAACAAGGAGCAAAATGCCTTGGAGGAGCTTTTGGAGAATAGTCTCCAAAATGACTTGGCGCTTGAAAGATTGCACTCCCAACTGGATGAAATGATCGAAGCCTTAAGTGTTCAAAAAACCTCGGAAGTGAATGAAAGCCAAGAACCTTCTTTGGAGAATGAAAGTGAAAATCCTTCTTTGGCACTTGATCAAAACCAAGAAGAACTCTCAAATGCTCAAATTAGAAAATGATGCTCATGTTGGAGACCATTCTTGAAAATGAGGAGAAGCACAACTTTGCACTCGAGGACTTGAAACAAGGCTTGAAATACAATGATGAACACATCCGGGCTTTGGAGGATCAAATGCAAATATTGGTTGAGGCTCACTATGCCCACCAACTTGAGAGTGTGGAAGGAAGCCAAGAAGAGTCCAATTCCGAGGAAGAAAGTGAGCTTTACTTTGAGGATTCAAGAATTGAACATCCGCCAACCGACTCCATGAATGTTAATGNAGAAAAGGGTTAGTAAGTCAAGAACCATGCATGGATATAGAATGGTCGGAGCCAAAGTTACTGGGTTTGAGTAGTACTTGTGTGAAGAAGGTGCTGACGAGCTCAGTACGGTGGAGCAGCGCGAGCAAGTGGGAGGAGGAAAGAAGCAAGAGTCATACTGAAAGAGTTTCTCCATTGCTTGTTGCTGAAGGTCAACTTGAAGGCGATTCTTACAGGTGGCAAAGTCATAATTCGGATTCGCCTGTGTGGCAAAGGCCTGTACTTATGGGTGAAAAGTGTCAGACGAAGAGTGTTACTCCATTATCTGTTGTTGGAGGTCAACTTGAAGGTAATTCTTGCCAATGGCATAGCCACAATTCTGATTTGCATGTGTGGCAAAGGTCAATACTTATGGGTGACAAGTGTCAGATGGACAAAGTTTTTCCTTTACCTGTTGCTGGAGGTCAACTTGAAGGCGAGTCTGGCCGATGGCAGAGCCACCGTTCGACTTCGCCTGTGTGGCAAAGACCTATACTTATGGGTGAAAAGTGTATAACGGAGAAAGTTTCGCCGTTGCTTGTTGCTGGAGGTCAACTTGAAGGTGGTTCTGCTAGGTGGCAGAGCCACAATTCAAATTCAGCTGTGTGGCAAAGGCCTATACTTATGGGTGAAAAGTGTATGACGGACAAAGTTTCTCCGTTGTTTCTTTCTGGGGGTCAACTTGAAGGCGAGTCTGGCCGATGGCAGAGCCACGGTTCGATTTCGCCCGTGTGGCAAAGGCCTATACTCATGGGTGAAAAGTGTCAAACGGAGAAAGTTTCGCCATTGCTTGTTACTGGAGGTCAACTTGAAGGCGATTCTGCTAGGTGGCATAGCCACAATTCGATTTCGCCTGTGTGGCAAAGGCCTATACTTATGGGAGAAAAGTGTGAGCTGCCAAGATTTAGTGGGCTCATTCTCTATGATGAAAGAGGAAGGCCAGTGCATCATGTTGACAATGACCAATTCAGCAGTTATCAGGTAAAACATAGAAATTGTTAAAAGACAAATAAATCAAAGATAGAAAATTTTTTAAAACAAGAGTTTAAATTCTATGCCTATATAATCAAATCACTTATTAGAAAATTATCAGTAAATCTCTATCATAAACGATAATAGATAACCTGGTAAAATGATAAGTAACTTGCTATCGCAAGTTAAACACTGATAGTGTAAAAAAATTTGCACTGTCTATGTATATAACTTATATTCGAATTAGTTTCTGATTGTGATATTGTTGATTTTATTATTCGATATATTGTAATTGTACCATGTGTTAAAGAGAAAGCAAGATAGTTTTTTCACTCGCTCACCAACAACGTAATAAGATCTCATGCTACTTTAATTTTCTCTCACTCATTATACAATAGGTTCTTAATGTCTCTCTTTTTGTACAAAGAATAAGTTTCTCTTCTCTAAGAGTTCTTCAGGAAGTTATGTGTTTGATCTTCTTCTTGATTCCTCTTTTTGTAGTCAATCCCCATTTACTACAAAAAAATAAATAATGAAATTAGCTACGAACTTTGATATTCGGCATAAAAAATGTGTATTTATATGCATATCGCCTCGCATTTCACTCATATTTTGTGCGTTTTGTATGTGTAAAGTAATGATTTATTCTAATTCGTGATATATATATATATATATATATATATATATGTGTGTGTGTGTGTGTGTGTGTGTGTGTGTGTGTGTGTGTAGGAGTCAATTGGAAGTGATTTGGAGAATTGGCGTGCAAATTAAAGTAAAAATGAAAGAATTTGGAGGAAGTACGAGTTTGGTGTCCAAGTTCGGGCCAGGCACCAACCAAAATGCCGCTGACAGCAGGCTAAGAAGTTCAGTGTCCAGGTTGGCGCCAGGCACCAAGCGACGTTGAAGGGCGGATTTTGTCCTAAGTCGGTTGGGACTTGGAGATTTCAGCCCTACACGTCCCCAACATGTATAAAAGAGGCGAGACAATACACGGAACACTCGGGAGCAAGAATTCTCAGTTTTTCTTCATCTTTCTTGATATTTTCAATTATTCAACACTTGTGAAATTGTTTAACTTTATGATGGAGTGGCTAAAACCCATAAGTTCTGGTGTTGTGATTTAGCAATGAATATTGTTGTTTGACGTTGACTTAACCTTGATTACAATTTGCAAATATATGATTATTTTTTTAATTTTGTGATTAATTGCTTAATTGTCTGGCCAACAGTTAGGTTCTATTTACTATCTATGCTATGCTTGGGAAAGGTACGTCTAGATTAGAGAAGAATTGAAGAGGGCACGATCTTAACTCTGAGTGGGGGGCGGGATTTGTGGCTACTTTGCTGCTAGATTAATTAGTTACTTGTTAGAATTATTGCTTAGTATAATCACACTTTTGAACTCTGATTGACTCGACTGAATAATAATCTTGGTGAAACTAGTGTGTAGGTAATACAAGTCTCTGTGGGTTCGACACTCAACTTATCATTTTATTACTTGTATGACTACGTATACTTGCGTGTGCGTTTGGGAGCAACAAACTTCAATGCTTATATGTCGTTAAATCGCTCGTAATTAACAAAATTTTCTAATAATCTGTGTTAATTTGTCGCTAAATAAAATTAGCGGTAAATTTTTCTGTTTAGCTACAGAAATTCCGTGAATAATTCTTTTTTTTTTAGTAGTGTTGGACTTGATTCGTTTTAATTGTTGCTTATTAAATGTTGGACTTGGAGTGTGTCTTGAGTATAACCTTCTAAAAATGGAAGTTTGTTGAGCCCTTATGTACTTTGTTTCCCTTTTCCGAAATCTTCGGTAATTCCAAATAGACATTAGATTTTCATAGTTTTTTACTTAATAAGGTTATTGCCATAAAAAATATGAGGAAATATGTCGAGGTGTTTTTCGTTTATCAGCATGTAAAATTCTGTGACGGAGTGTTTCTAGCCCTTATGAACATGTTTTCTTAATGTATTAAAGAAGGTCTCTCTAACGGGAGAAAAGCGATGGATGTCTACTAATAATTATTCTGGCTCGACTCCGATAATACAATTCCGGGAGGCGAATTAAAGTATTCATTGCATAATGGGGAGGTGATGACAATCGATCTAGGATTTTCCTTTGTCAATAAGGTAACATGGTAGCATGTTAGACTGTTGTAATGTACAATAGCATGTTACATTTGAATTTAAGTAGTAAAATGGTTTCTTTTTTAAATAAATAAAAAGGAAAAAGAAAAGATAGTCACTTTAGGAAAGACACGTTGCTAATATTGGCAATATTATATTGGGGGCCTCTTAAACTAATATTACACTCTTTTTCACTTCGAATAGAATGATGACTTTCAACTCAAAGGTCAAACCTTCTAATCTTTGATTTCAATTTAGACACTAAAATGTCAAAAAACTACATCAAAAAGTACTTGTAGGACATATTGTTTAAATTGTAAAAAAATAATCATACCGTACCAAAAAAAAAAAGGTTCAAAGAGAGCAATTGTTTAATTTCTCAAATAATAATGTTTCCATACAAAATGAAAGAAGAAATAATTAGTCAATGTAATGAAACTGATATGGAGCATATTTTCGGTCATTAATTGTTGGTGAAACTACAAGTAAGTACAGTTGAAAAATAAGATAGAGAAAAATCTGAGTCGCGGATATCTCGCTCTTCTTAAGGAGATTCAAGCCCAATGCGGTAGTATATTCACCGGTCCAGCAATAATACTCTTGACTTGTCCCCTCCAGGATACAACAGTCCGACAATGTTGTATGACTCGAACGAACTCTAAACAAGTTGTTGGGTCCAAAGCTCCACCAAAATGAAAAACCTTCCTTTTCAATAAAAATAATTTGTGGAGAATAAGTTGGAGAGATCTAGAATTTTCTCCTTTTTTCAACTCTCGTTTTCACTATATCAACCACACTTATTCATGCATACTACAATATTTTTTCTTGCACAACACAAGAAGAAACACCACTATTTATAAGTTAGAAACTCTTTCATAAAATAAATAATAAGGTAGTGGTATAATAAATTTGTAGAACATGGTTAGTGATATAAAATTTAATCTTTAGTGGGTAATTAGTGGTAGATCATGGGTTAGTGGTTTCATGAGTTACACCAAAATAATGACCACTTTATCGCCAATTTATAACCACTATCTCACAAGAAATAATATACTTTAATATTAAAATTTTAATATTAAAATGCACTAACACGAACACTAACAAATGCAGCGGATGTGAATAATTTCCTTCGGCATAAATTCAGCATTGATTTATATAATAGTTTGGCTGCCACCTTCATTGTTCTCAAAGATAATATATACGTAAGTTATGGGAGAATTTTTATGTGTTAATTTTCTGCAGAATAATATGGAATAAAAATGCAAGTATAAGTAATATGTAGATTAAAATACAAAGATAACAGAAGTAACCCTCAAAAAAGTAAACAAACTTTTGTGTTGTTTAAAATTAAAATTTTAAGCTATATATAATTATATATAAATTTGTAATATAGCAAATAACCATTCAATAAAAACTAATGCCTGAACTAAATTTTTTCTGTTACTTGCATTACAATATTTACATTATTAATCTCACTAATAATCATTGAATAACTTGTTTCTAAACCAAACGACCTCTTAAGTTGTGACTCACTGGTTAATGGAGTAGGATTTGATCATGGAGATAAGAGTTATACCCCCAACAGAAACTGGAAAAAATAGATAATTTCTTTTCATTTGTCTAGCTTTTATAAATAATATTACTTAATATTTATGCTGGTAGAAAGTAACAGATATACATCATAAGTATGGAATCTTGCTCGAACATCGCTATTATGAATAAGGCGTAATTGTGATTAATATTTATCTCCACTTTTTTTGTGATGTTTTTACCAAATCATGCTAAATAGGCTCTTGGTGATGGACATTGATATCATGATTAAGAGGAAGAAGAGGTCAGTACGAGGACGGCCGAGGATTAGCTGGGGAGCCTTGACTACGGATAAAGCTCAGGAGTTGGAGGGGAGGTTGTCGGTTATGGGAGCCTAGAGGAGTGGCGAGGACGCGAGCGCTATGTGGACGACGGCGAACTATATAAGAGAGGCAGCGAGAGAGGTGTTAGGGATCTCAAAGAGTTTCTCTGGCCTGCACGAAGGTGAATGGTGGTGGAACGAAGTGGTTCAAGATAAACTGGAAGCGAAGAACGCGGTGTACCTGAAGTTAGTAGGTAGCACAGGCGAGGAGGAGAGGGGAGCGTTAAGAGGTATAAGGTAGCTAGGAAGGAGGATAAGTTGATGGCCACGGAGGCTAAAATTGCAGCAATTGGTCGTCTATACGAGGAACTTGGGAAAAAAGGCGGGGAAAAGAAGTTATTCCGGCTGGTCAAGGCGAGAGAGGGGAAGGCTCGGGATCTGGACCAAGTGAGGTGCATCAAAGACGAGGATGATAGAGTTTTGATGGGAGAGGCGCAGATTAAGAGGAAATGACAAACATACTTTCATAAACTTCTGAATGAAGAGGGGGACTGGGATATTGCGATAGGTGAATTGGGGCATTCCGAGTGTCACCGAGATTTTGGGTACTGTAGACGTATTAAGGTTGAGGAGGTAGTGAGGTCTATGTGTAAGATGAGTAGGGGCAGAGCTACCGGGCCAGACGAAATTCCGATAGATAACTGGAATTATGTGGGTAGAGCAGGCTTGGAGTGGCTGACCGAGTTGTTTAATGTTATTTTCAAGACGAAAAGGATGGCGGATGAGTGGAGGTGGAGTACGATGGTACCGTTATACAAGAACAAAGGTGATATCCAGAGTTACAACAATTATAGGGGTATCAAGTTACTAAGCTATACTATGAAAGTGTGGGAGAGGGTGGTGGAAGTGAGGGTGAAGAAGACAGTGTCTATATCCGATAACCAGTTCGGGTTCATGCCAGGTCGTTCGACTACGGAAGCGATCCACCTTATTAGGAGGTTGGTGGAGAAGTACAGGGATAGAAAGAAGGATCTGCACAAGGTCCCTAGGGAGCTTCTTTGGAGGTGTCTGGAGGCAAATGGTATGTTGATAGCCTACATTAAGGCGATTAAGGACATGTATGATGGAGCTAAGACTCGGGTTAGGACTGTCGGAGGCGACTCGGAGCACTTCCCGGTTGTTATGGGTTTACACCAAAGATCTGCGCTCAACCAGTTCTTATTTGCTCTAGTGATGGACGCACTGACACGGCATATCCAAGGGGGGGTGCCATGGTGTATGTTGTTCGCTGATGATATAGTTCTGATTGATGAGATGCGACGCGGCGTTAACGAGAGGCTGGAGGTTTGGAGACAGGCCCTGGAGTCTAAGGATTTCAAGTTGAGCAGGACTAAGACAGAATACCTGGAGTATAAATTCGGCGTAGAGTCCAGAGAAGCGGGCTTGGACGTGAGGCTTGGATCACAGGTCATCCCCAGGAGAGGCAGTTCCAAGTACCTTGGGTAGGTTATTCAAGGTGATAGGGAGATCGACGAGGATGTCACACACCGTATAGGGGTGAGGTGGATGAAATGAAGGTTAGCATTTGGAGTCCTGTGTGACAAGAAAGTGCCACCAATACTCAAAGGTAAGTTTTATGGGGCGGTGGTCTGACCGGCCATATTGTATATGGCAAAGTGTTTTTCAGTTAAGAACTCACATATCCAGAAGATGAAAGTAGCAGAGATGAGGATGTTAAGGTGAATGTGCAGGCACACTAGGATGGATAATATTAGAAACTAAGAAATTAGGGAGAAGGTAAGTGTGGCCCCTGTGGATGACAAGATGCGGGAAGTCAGGCTTAGATGGTTTGGGCACATGCGAAGGAGAATCCCAGATGCCTCGGTCAGGAGGTGTGAACGGTTGACCTTGGCGGGTTCGAGAAGAGGGAGAGGGCAGTCTAAGAAGTATTGGGGAGAAGTAATCAGGTGGGACATGGCGTGGCTTCAGATTTTCCGGGACATGGCCCTTGATAGGAAGGTTTGGAGGTCAAGTATTAGGGTGTTAGGATAGGAGGTAGTTGATAAGGTTTGTCCGTGGGGGAGGTTGGTCTGATAATGTTGGGTCCTATGCTGGTACCGATTATTGTTATGTCCATACGATTTCTTTCATTTTTCATAGTATCGGGCTTTATTCACTGGTTGTTGTTATTTTTCTCATCTATTTACTGGTTCTTATGCTGTTGTTATCGCTCATATGGTTCTAATATTTTTTCTCTCTCTTGTCTCTCTTGTCTCTTTTTGTTTTCTTGAGTCGAGGGTCTTTTGAAAACAGCCTCTCTATCCTCCGGGATAGGGGTAAGGTCTGCGTACACTCTATCCTCCCCAGACCCCACTTGTGGGAACTCACTGGGTTCTTGTTGTACCAAACCATGCTAACTTACCATGGTCAATTAATTTAATGAGATGAGAGAATATATATATATATATATATATATATATATATATATATATATATATATATATATATATATATATATAT
>NC_031996.1:851757-869417 GCF_001879085.1 Nicotiana attenuata | reverse complement strand
ATATATATATATATTAACCGTGATTAAATAATAGATATTTATGTGCAAACCCATATTATAGATCTATTAATTTAGCGTAAACACAAGATGAAATATGTTATTATCGAACATACACTCCAAATTTTGAAGGGGAACCTTGGAGCAACTGGTAAAGTTGCATTGGTGTGACTTATATGTCATTGTTTCGAGCTGTGAAAGCAGTCACTAATATTTGCATTAGATTAAACTATCAACACATACCCCAAAAGTGCGACCCCGAACTCTGCGTGAATATATGATGCTTTGTGCTAAGAACGGACCTTTTTACCAACTCCAATTTTCATTTGCTTTATATGAGTGGGATCCATTAAGTGGTAGTTGGTAAATATGGAATAAATGAAACCCATCCATCAATCTTTCCCTATTTCTCAGCAACAAAGAGAAGCCGAAAAATTACCCGTATGACGTAATTTTCCTTCCCATTTCACCATTTTACCGTTCCCTCTTTCATAATTTTTACTCCCCCTCCCTCTCTGTTTTATTCTTTGCCTGAAATCTGAAAAAGGAAACATTTTTTAAATTTTCTTTGTACAATGAATCTATAAATAGAGAAAAACACGCTGCTTGACTACAGCCTTTGTCTGAATCTCAAATCTCTCTTTCTATAACCGAAGCACACGACGTAGTTCTTTTTTTCCCCTCATTTGGGGTGGATCCTGATCTGAATTTGAACTAGTAAGTTCACCAATTTCTCTAATATTTTTGCATGCTTTAATTTTTATATTATAAATTTGTTACAACAATCACCAATTTAATTTTTCCTGATCGGGATTTGAAGAAATGTTCTTCGATAAATAATTACAATTTGAATAGAAGAAAATGATCTCCTGTGTTTAATTTATTGATCTCCTGTTGTATTGTTGTATTGTATTTTACTGATTTCCCGTGAAAATGGTCATATAACTAAAATAACATTTGAATATGGATTGGATCTGTTTATGATTTGATACTTATTGATCGATTATTAATTTGGCATTGTTTAATTCATTCAGATCTAATAGAGATCAGCATTTGAATTGCTCTATTATTGTTGTGAAAGTTCACCAATCATGTCAGATCTTATGATCTGGGATTGATTTTTTGTTCCATTTCAACTTGGTGCTTGTTTTATAGTTATAATTCATTGAGATCAAGGGTTGAGATTTAGAGAAACCTGATTTTACTTAAAAGACAAATTTTGGAATGAAATGAGCACGAATAGAGTAGAATATGTACCAACCCTGGCTAGTTGTGGATTGAGGAGTAGTTGATTGATTGATTAATTGATTTGTTAAACAAGATGTCTTTTTTACTGTACATCTTTCTTTTCGTCCCATGCACAACTTAAACCGAAAGTTAGAGATAATGAAGGGTGGAATCTATTTTATGGCGGTAGGGGATGCAGGTTAATTTTGTAAATGAAGATATATAACTTATCTGATGTTGAGGATGGCTGTCGTAATTTGTACCGTCTTGGTACCTTTTCAATAAAATCTTACCTTATCAAAGAAAAAAACTTCTCTTATGTTGAGGAGTTGTTGACTCTGAAATGCTCTTGTTGGTTTGTAGTTGTTGACTCGGACATTTTTGCAATGGTTTGTGCCGTTAGCTATGCAAATGTTGGCTTGAATTTTGTTCTTTTCTTTTGAGTATAGGTCTACTGGATCCGTGTTTATGATAAAATCTTAACATTGATTTGGAATTTGTCATTTGTAGAAGCTGCAATAAGATGTCGACATACACCCCTAAGAATATACTCATTACTGGAGCTGCCGGATTTATTGCATGTCATGTAGCCAACAGGCTTGTCCGGAGCTACCCTGACTACAAGATCGTTGTGCTTGACAAACTTGATTACTGTTCAAACTTGAAGAACCTTATTCCTTCCCGATCTTCCCCTAATTTCAAGTTTGTTAAGGGGGACATTGCCAGTGCAGATCTTGTTAACTACCTTCTCATCACTGAGTCCATTGACACTATAATGCACTTTGCTGCTCAGACTCACGTTGATAATTCCTTCGGTAATAGCTTTGAGTTCACTAAGAACAACATCTACGGCACCCACGTACTATTAGAAGCCTGCAAAGTTACTGGTCAGATCAGAAGGTTTATCCATGTCAGTACTGATGAAGTTTATGGGGAGACTGACGAGGATGCTGTTGTAGGAAATCACGAAGCCTCACAACTCCTTCCAACTAACCCATATTCAGCCACAAAAGCCGGGGCCGAAATGCTTGTTATGGCTTACGGTAGATCATACGGGTTACCTGTTATAACGACTAGAGGGAACAATGTCTATGGTCCTAACCAGTTCCCGGAGAAACTAATCCCAAAGTTTATACTTTTAGCCATGAGGGGGAAGACTCTTCCTATTCATGGAGATGGTTGTAATGTTCGTAGTTATCTTTATTGTGAGGATGTTGCTGAGGCTTTTGAAGTCATTCTACACAAGGGGGAGGTAGGTCATGTTTATAACATTGGAACTACAAAAGAGAGAAGAGTGATCGATGTTGCCAAAGATATATGCAAACTCTTTAACATGGATGCAGACAAAAGCATTGAGTTTGTCGAGAACAGGCCATTTAACGACCAGAGGTACTTTCTGGATGATCAGAAGTTGAAAGAGTTGGGTTGGTCGGAGAGGACCTTGTGGGAAGAGGGTCTGAAAAAGACTATTGAATGGTATACCAAAAACCCCGATTGGTGGGGGGATGTCTCTGGAGCATTGCTTCCCCATCCTAGAATGCTGATGATGCCCGGTGGAATAGAAAGACATTTGGATGGATCCGAGAAATATGATTCAGGATCTTCTGAATTCTCAGCAAAGTCCAATAAAACCAAAACGGTAGCTCCAGCTCCAAAGAGCAGTGACGTGCCTCAGAAATCCCCTTTTAAATTTTTGATCTACGGTAGGACTGGGTGGATTGGTGGTTTGCTAGGGAAACTGTGCGAGAAACAGGGGATTCCTTATGAGTACGGTAGGGGACGTTTGGAGGATCGCTCAAAGCTTTTGGCAGACATTAATGCTGTCAAGCCGACACATGTATTCAATGCTGCTGGTGTCACTGGTAGACCCAATGTTGATTGGTGTGAGAGTCATAAACCAGAAACAATTCGTACAAATGTTGCCGGTACTCTTAACTTGGCAGATGTTTGCAGAGAGCATGGTCTCCTGATGATGAATTTCGCCACTGGTTGCATATTTGAGTATGATGCTAAGCACCCAGAGGGTTCCGGTATTGGGTTCAAGGAGGAAGATACGCCCAATTTCGCTGGTTCTTTCTATTCAAAGACCAAGGCCATGGTAAGCACTCCTTACGACTCTGAAACACAAATACTGTACCATTTTTCTGATATTTAGACATTAATATGTTTTTTCCTTTCTTCTACAACTAGGTTGAAGAGCTGTTGAAAGAATATGAAAACGTTTGCACACTCCGAGTTCGCATGCCAATATCTTCAGATCTCAACAACCCTCGCAATTTCATTACCAAGATTAGCCGCTACAATAAGGTGGTCAATATTCCTAACAGTATGACCATACTAGACGAACTTCTTCCTATTTCAATCGAGATGGCAAAGCGTAACCTCAAGGGCATATGGAATTTCACAAACCCTGGTGTTGTGAGCCATAATGAGATCTTGGAGATGTACAAGAAATATATCAATCCAGAATTTACTTGGGCCAACTTCACATTGGAAGAGCAGGCCAAGGTAATTGTTGCAGCTCGCAGTAACAACGAGATGGATGCATCAAAGTTGAAGAAAGAGTTCCCTGAGTTGCTACCGATCAAAGAGTCGCTGATCAAGTATGTGTTTGAACCAAACAAGAAAACCTCTGCATAAAAAAGCTTTTGATCTCAAGGATTTTGTATGCTATTTTAGCCATTATTCATTTTTGGTACCCAGAATTCTCTTATTGTTTTAGATTATTGTTAGTGACTAGAGTTTCCTCGGTCGTTATTCCTTTTTTTTTTTTTTTTTTTTTGTATGAATTCATAATATTTGTGCTTTTTATGTGGAAGATTTGGATAAGCTGCTGCTCCCTTGTATCTGTCGTTGAATCTGATATATGGAATTTTGAACCTTTTCTAGCTCAATCATTTTTTTCCTTTTCGCAATGATTTATTGCTTTCTACTTGCATTTTAGCGGCAGAATATCGAAGTAGAACTTCAGGTGCTAGGTTATAACCACGAGCGAACCTATAGGCTACAATATTATAACCATTTAAGTTTTGGACCCATAATTTCAAAGGACTCGAGGAAAAAAATGGGCAAATAACCACCTTTTATAATATGGCAACGCGGTACACAAAGCATCCTGTGTTCACGCAGAGTCAGGAAAGAGTCGCATCCCAAGAGCGAGATGTAAACATCCTAACCTATTGCAAGCAAATAGCCACTTTTTATACAGCTAATAAGAAGTTAGCTATCATCTCAAAATGAACCAACATTTAGCAGAAATAAAATTTAGACAAAAAATTCCAAAAGATTTTATTAGTGAAACTCAAGTATATACTCAAGTATATTACGCTGGATAGAACCGCCACTATGGGTTTGGCAGGCTAGGCTAGCTTGGGCTGTGCTAAGATTCTTTCAGCTTATTTAAGAATGAGGCTTTATAGCCTGGCTCAAGTAAGCATGTGGCTCGTGCAGCTTGATCGAGGTTGGGCCGAGGCTGTCTGTGGTCCTAATAAAAAAGTATTTCATTGAAATTATATGAAAATTAAAGGAAATAGGAAACACAATTATCTCTATTCGGTTTAAGTGATATCAATTATTTTTAGAAGTCTTTTATCCACAGGATTCCACACTAGATCGTTTTCTTGTACCCAAAATATCAGCATATAATGGTTTAGATTTTAGATTGAAAACATAACAGATAACCTTTAAGTCAATGACACAAAGCTAAAAACTAAATCTTTACCTGAAGCCAAACTTAAAATGAAAATCAGCAAACTTGTACTATCACCAACAAATCAATAAGACAAATGCAGCTAAATTGTATTGAAACCAGCAAACTAATTCCTCATTTTTGTTATGCCTGGAGAGCAGAAATAAACCGTCTTTATGTGGAATTTTGAAGTCCCTTTGATCCTTCATAACAAATAACAACTAATTTTCTTACTTGCCTAAAATTTATTAAAAGGGACAAAAGTCTCTCTTCTCATCTGAACACAACCTTCCCTCAACCCTCCTCTCCTAAGATAACTTGTTAAAAGTTCCAGTTTATGCAGGGGGAAACCCCCACGGAGGAATAACATATCTTGACTACAATCAACATTTACAATTGAAGAAAAGGCAAGAAAATCGAAAGAAGGTGATCTTAAAGCAATACAGTCATATTTAAGAAGATTTACTCAATATGCACTAAATTGGATATTAAGTTCAAAGTCATCAAAAGAAATCAAACACTTGTGTCCTGATCGAACGATCCTCCAATCATCAAACCTTGCAAAGGGATAAACTCTAAATTAGAAGATCGACACACACAAGAAAGGCTTGGAATAGGAAACAATTTGTGAAGATAAGGAAACATACCACAGATGCTCTACTTTGATTCCATTGAAAGTGGCACGGCAGTATAGATGTGAGGTGAGTTGGTTTCTGGTAAGTGAAGTGCAACCATCCATTAAAAATTTAAAAATAAACCATCAGATATTAGCACCTAAAACGATAAGCAGAAGAAAATGTAAATCAGATGAACTACCTTCAGATTCCACGCGCAACCAGTCCTGACCACAAACCAAGGCTTCTCTAGCAGCTGCATTCAGTGAACTGCGATCTTGGTCAAGCACCTTGCCTCTGTTATTGAATGCCACCTCTGGCCCAAGAGTGGATGCAGGAACTCCCAAGATATCACGTGCCATCATTGATAATGTAGGGTACCTTGGTGTGTGAACTTTCCACCAATTCAATATGCTGAAATCATAATTGCGTGGAAAGACTGGCTCTTCCAAGTATTTCTCAAGATCTGACGTTATGTTGTGGTTTTGTGAAGTTTCATGGAGAAATTTGTCAAAACCCCTAAGTCTGTCCCTTGTACCACTAGAGATACTGGTTGAGCTGCCAGAAGTACCAGCTGTATCTGGATCAAGCGAAGATGAGCCCATCGCATACTCATTTGAAAGCTCCCTTATAGCATCAGATATTTCTTTTATCTGATTTGAGGCATCAGAACCATAAATCTGAGGATAGTAATACTCCACCAACTTCATCTTGAACCTGGGGTCCAATATTGCTGCTACCGCCAAAGTCAAACTGCACTTACTCCAATACTTATCAAACTTTTCTTTCATCTTCAGCGCTATATCGCTAAGAAAATTATCAGGATTTTTACACCAATCAATCAACTGGATGTGAATATCACATATTTCAGGGAAATATAGATTCGCAGTTGAACATTTATTTGCCGTGAAAACATTAGTAACTTCAACAAAAAGTTTTATATAGCCCGCAATAGCACTAGCATGATCCCACTCTGCTTCAGACAAAGCGAAAGTGTAGGAAGGGTCGTGCTCTTCTAGTAGACAGAAGGCTCCCCTATGATCTAAGGCAGCTTCAAGCATCAAGTATGTTGAACTCCACTGCTGTCCACAGTCAAGAATCAAAGGCCTTTCACCACTAATCGCAACTTGCTGAGCAATCTCATTGAACTTTCCTAGGGCTAATTGTGAACTCTTAACATGCCTTATGCTTTCTCGAACCTTGTGGATCACATCTCGAAGTGCTTCCATGACATCGAAAACGATTGATTTCAGTAGCTGCACTGCACAACGCATGTCAAACAATTCACCATTCTTTAACAGCGGCCTGTTTTGAGAAAGCCAGTCCTTGATTCTAATAATCATCTCATCATAGCCTGTACAATGATCGAAAGTCATAGAAAACAACTTACGATCAATGGCCCAGTCTGTCAAACTTTTTATAACAACTTCTGAAAGTATGTCATCTGTGTGAGAAGGATCCAGTGTTATGAAATTCAGCATTTTCTTCTGCAGTTTCCAGTCTTCATCAATATAAAAAGCAGTTAAACACAGATACCGTGCATTTTCAGATGAAGTCCAGACATCAGCAGAGAGAGTAATTCTTCCATGCAAGTTATGGATCGCCTCATACACCTTCTGTTTCTCTTTTGCATAAATTGTCATACAGTCAAGTTCAACAGCACTGTTAGTCAAAGTCTCAAATAGTGGCTGTAAGTTCTTGACAAATATTTTGAATCCAACATGGTCAACCATGGCTAAAGGATAACCATGTAACATGATCATACGGGCAAGATCCAGACGGCTACGCTCTTGATCAAATCTAACACTGCCAAGGTTGATAGGCATAGTAGCTTCCTCTTTCTTTACTTCTTGATCAAACTTAAAGGTCACAGGGTTAACGGTTTCTTCTTTCCTTTGCCCTTCTTCATAAGTGACAACTGCAACAGTAGTATCTTTTCTCTTCCTCTTTGCTGCAAGTATTTGGGAAACATCATAGTTGGATCTTTTTAGACACCGCAACAAATGATTCCTTAGATGAGTTGTTCCACTGTTACTCGATCCACTAAGCTTCTTTTTACAATGTACACAAACAGCATAACAGATATCTGCCTTTCTAACTCTTTCAAAAT
Source organism: Nicotiana attenuata (assembly GCF_001879085.1). NCBI lineage: Eukaryota > Viridiplantae > Streptophyta > Magnoliopsida > Solanales > Solanaceae > Nicotiana > Nicotiana attenuata. Next base: position 861,781 of record NC_031996.1, on the reverse strand, counting down.
GATTCCACACAACGGATGTCAACCTCTTTGGTTTCTTTGCTGGGGTCTCAACTGGAATTTCCATGGCATGGATGAAGCTAAATTAACCAATCTGTTTTCACTGAAATGGTTTGGCCTAAATGCTGTTAAATGACAAAACAACAGTAACCAAGTTTCTGATCAGGATCTTCTTTTTTTTAATCAGGACAACAGCAACCAAGTAAAATGCTATGGCAGAATTTTAAGGAAGCCAAAAAGGTTTGTACTTCAAAATCATTAACCAAATCCAGCATCTGAAGAAAGGAAAAAAGATGAAAAACTCAAGTTTTGAGCCTCATAATACTATCCTAATCATTGTAGACATGCTGTAGATTTTGTTATTTAAAAAAAAAGACATTGCTTTAAAGTTTATGTACTCAATCTTGAAAAAGACAACCAGCCTAATACTCATCACAACTCTTTCAACTGGAGTCAGTTTGTCTATCTGATTTATGCTCTATCTCTTTCTCTCTCTCTCTCGATTTATCTGATTATGAGCTTTTTCTTGTGCGTGGATATAATAGCTCATATCCTCTGGAAGGAACATTCTTTTTTCATAATGAAACAAAAACAACAAATCGAGAGCAAAATAATGGTGAGTAGTCTATACAAGCTCCGCTGAAATAAAAAAGAAGGATATACTTGATTGACACTGAAGCACCAATTGTACAGTTCAAGTATCCATAAACCACGCACAAACAACTCATGAAGTCAAAAGCATTTTATTTTGCAGCCTAAGCTTTAATATAAAGAAGCCAAAGAAAAGAAGAAAAAAAAGAAATCTCATGTTTATTGGGTTGAAAACGGGTCTGATAGAAGTGGCATTCCCCTAAAGAGCATCGGTGGGGGCTTGCAACATACACTCAACAGGTTCTACTGAACCAATTTCTTTTTACCCAGAGCATAGATAATATAAGAAACACTAAAATTCAACAAATATTAAGTTCTGAACCACAAAATCCAAAGGTGCAATGGATTCAGTGGTCAGAACATAATAAAGGTTGAACCAATCAAGTTTAAATCTTGGATCCGCCTCTGGACTGTACGTGTTCACAAAATTCACGACAATGTTGATCCACGATACTGGCAACAGTAGCTTTATACTGACCAAAGTACATGCATACACTCACATATCCAAGTTCATAACTAGATTAATTTACAACATCCAAATGATCCAAATTCCCAATCAAATCGAATTAAAACAAAAATTGCAAAACCAATTTAAATAAGCACAAAACCACACAATAAGACATTAAAAAAACAACTTTGCCTAAAAAGTCAATCGAATTAATCCGTATATCAACTACACCTCAATCCCAAACTAATTGGGATCGGCTATAAAAATCCTCTACATCCTTTCCACTTATTCGGCCCCAGTAAATTAAAAAGAAAAATGCACAAAAAATCTAATTTTGTGTGACTGAAAATTAAACGAGATTTTCAAAATTGAGCTCAAATTGATTCACTTGAAATTAATTCGGGTTGAAATGCGAACCTAGAAAGTGAAGAGCTTTTCGTTGACGTTGTTCAGAGAGAGATCCGATCAGAGGATCCGAGAGAAAATAGGGTTAGGGTTTGGATTGGATTAGAACGGAGAAGAGAATATGAACCGGATGTTGAGACCGGGAACCGGGAAGATCCGGTAAGAATGGCCCGATTGCGTGATTTGGGATTTGGGTGGTTCACACATTTGTGAAGTCCGTTTTGAGGGTTAGCAAAAATTTGGGTCGGGTCGGGTTGGTTTGAGATTAGGTGTGTTAGGTAAAATGGATCTTCTCTTCTTATTTTATTTATGAGATATTTTTTCTTAAATTTCTGGATTTTATTGCTATAACAAATATTAGTCTTGTAACTTGATAGTAATTCTTGTCTACGATTTGGTTAACCTAATATTAGTATTAGAAGATTACTACGGATAATAAAAATTAGATAGTTTTTTATTTTAGCAAACTAGCAAAATCTTCACTAAATCACATGAAGATTTTAAAATTGGGAAACTTACACAAATGTCCCAAATAAATCTCAACTTACCAACCTCTGGCCATTAGTCATAGATTTACCAAAACTAGCCAACCAAAATTGAAAAACCAAATAATATGGTTCTTTTTCTCAAAGAATCACATCCAAAAATCACCTTCCATATTTTTAAGCGTGATTAGCAACATTAGATACAAGACGGAAAGGAAATTTCATGGACGGGGTAGGAAATAAGATGATGAAATACAAAAATCGATACAACATTCCAAAAATCTAAACAAAAGAGAAACTTTTTCAATGGGTATAGTTGAAATTCATTGAAAATATATAGATAAGTCAATATACAAAATTTAGGAAGATTGGAGGTGATTTGGACTGGTTTTGCATCAAAATTCGTAATTAAATCGAGTTCAAAAAAGTCTTCTACGACACATGTATCAAACATGTATCACGCATGTATCTCACACACAGGTATACATGGATATACATGTGATACACAATTGATNATACATGTGATACACAATTGATACAGATATGATACATATGTGATACATAAATGATACACAGTGTGATACACATATCATTTTTTTTTCATGTTCAGCTTTTACTTCGAATTTTCAATTCAAACCACCTCAAAACTTCACCAAATCATCACAAAACTGAGATTCAAGCTCCTTATGTTGTGCCCAATCTATTCTAATAACACCCACTCAAAACAAAGCAAAATTTTGATATTTTTTTTGCTACAAATAGCTAATTGGCTAATTTGGCTAATATTAGTAATATTTTATCAATTGGCCAATTTTTGTAATGAGCTACTTATAAATGGACATAACTGGTAATTTCCCTATCAATATAATATTGTGGAACTTGAATTGAAAAGTTCAATAAAATGAATAAATTATGTGTGACATTATTTTGTGTTACTTATGAAGTTACATCATCTTGAAACATGTTATATTAACTTTTTGTAGATTTCATGAAATTTCTTGAATATTTTAAACAAGTTTCCTCAATTATTCGTTTACCGATAATGGTGTGATTTTGTAGAAATGGCAGCAAGTAGCCACTCTAAAAGGCTGCTATTTAATAATTCGTCAATATATCCTGAATGTCCTGAATTATCCTGAAGTTAAGATTTTTGCTTTAACACTTCAGGACAAAATAAGTACTGGCAAATCTCTAAATAGCATCCCTAAAAATAGATGTTTGTGCGCCTGCAATTTTGCGCAAACTGTGTAGGCCTGCATCACACTTCAACCTATGTATGGGTTTGGATATGGAACTGGAGAAGTTTTATTAGTTTTATACTTCTTATCCTACATTAACATCTACCCCATCGGGTAGAGGTAAGGTCTGCATATATACAACCCTCCCCAGACCCTACTTGTGGGACTACACTAGGTGGTCATTGTTGTTGTATCCTACATTAATGATAATTTAACAATATTTATCATGGTATTATTTTTTATACACGTGTGCACATTGTTTTTCTTTAAATATTATTTACACATATTTAGTGAATGTTTTTGGCGAAGTGGCATCAGATGACACTCATTATAGAAGGTTGTCTCCGCGCTACTCAAATAAAGATAAAATCTTCTTACACAGGAGAGGGAAGCCACCTTGCAATAACAACAACAACAATAACAAACCTTACCCCTAGCCATGGGCGGATTTTGGGCGGCGGAAGGGTGTTCACCCGAACTCCCTTCGTCGAAAAATTACACTGTATATATAAAGCAAAATTTATTTTTTACCTCTATATATTATGTTTTGAATCCCCTTGACACAACCTTTTTAACTTTTTTTCTTTTTTCTTTTTTTGAACCCCCTTGGCGGTAATCCTGCCTGCGCCACTGCCTCCGCCACTGCCCCTACCTAGCGTATTCCACAAGTAGGGTCTTAGGAGGGAATTGTGTCGCATACCTTACCCCTACTTAGTAAAGATAAAAAGGTTATTTGCGATAGATCCTCAGAATCACCTTGCCATAAGGTTTCATTTATATATGAGTGAGAAATTTTTGTAAGAAAGAAGAATACACTAGCTTCAGAAATTATTTCTGGAGCAAGATTGTGTACAATAGTTCATTCCAAGCATCTGGAACTCCAGCTACACACCAGTGACTGCAATCGGTTTCGCCATTCGCATATCTTGATGGATGTCCATCTTTTCGCAGTTGTGTAAGCAGTGCAATATCAAGTAAATAGACAGATTTTGTCATGTTACTTAGTACATTCTTCACCACTGCCTCTCCTGGATATCTGTCTCCTGGATAATTTGAACCCTCTATTGGTTTTGTTTGTCCACTGCAGTCCTGCACCATTGGTTCATTCCAGTCCTTGCCACTGAAATAGTAACCAAGTTGAGTTAACTGGTCTTCATTAAGTTTTACAAAGTAAACATACTAAATGGAGAGGTTAAGTTCAATTATGGCCACTGAACTAATGTGCGTCACGTGATCCTACTGTGTTTTTTGCACGTTACTAGGTGGACAGTTAATCGGAAGGGGCAGCCCGGTGTACTAAACTCCTTCTATGTGCAGGGTTTTGGGAAAGCCTGGACCACTAGGATCTATTGTATGCAGCCTTACCCTGCATTTCTGCAAGAGGCTGTCTCCACGGCTCGAACGCGTGACCTCCTGGTCACATGGCAGCAACTTTACCAGTTACGCCAAGGCTCCCCTTTACAATTAACCGGAAGCTAACTTCAATTTATCCAGTACAGCGCAATATTTGTGGTCACATTAATGTAAATGAATTTTACCAACTATAACAATAAACTCGTAAAACTACTTTTTGTCATATTAAAGTAACTGACTTCATCCACTATAATAGTAAAGTTATTAAACTGTATGCACTATACCAACAAAACCTACACATCAAGTGACTTCACTGTTATAATAGGTAATATTTCGTGACTTTACTACTATAATGAGTAAAGTCATTATAATACTAATACCTGTGGCAGTAGTATTAGCCTTGCATTTTTGTTCGTGGAGTTATATGTCTACCTATTAATTCTTTCGCTTCAGTTATTTTACCATATCATTGTTGTTACCGCTTGTTGCTACTACTCCTTTTCGTTTTGTCCTTGAGCCAAGGGTCTTCGGAAATAGCCTCCCTACCTTCAATATTATGGACCAAAACGAAGCATTTATGATATCGAAGTTCCTACATCCAACCCCAAGTAGCTCGCAATTGAGGCATAGTAGTTGTTGTAGTACCGTCGTTATAGTGGATAAAGTTCAGTTACTTTAATGTGTCGAAAATAGTCTTGTGACATTACTGTTATAGAGTGTCCATACTTGCAAGAAATGCTAACCGATGTTTCGTTGAGATTAAAATGTTTAGGGGAAGAAGAAAATCTGTCTGATAACTTACTGATAATGAACAGCAGAAATTCCTTGGAAGAACACTTTGGTCATAGCAGGATCAATGTTGGAATCAATCCAATTGCCCCAAGTAGTCAAAGCAATCTTGTATGCTTCCATATGGTCAGTCTCCTTGTAGATCTTGTCACCAACTTGAAAATAGTCCCATCTGCAAGAAAATCAAGAAAATGTGATTTTTTTTTTCTCTTGCAATTAGAACAATGAAGTCTGGTTTTCTATTATGTTGATGAAGAAGCGCACGTTTGTAGGCTGCCGGTATGTATCCACCAATGGTAGCTGTTGAAGATTAAGAAATCGACTCCTTTCCACTGGTAGCTCCTGCTGAGAGAGTCGAGTTTGAGAACTCGACCTGCTTCCTCGACCACTAGGTCAACGAGAAATCCATTTTTCAAGAATGTGACCGTGAACTCAAACTCCTTCCAAATGCAACAAAAAGAGCATGAGAAAGAAAAGAAGGATACATTTCAAAAGTAAAAAGAAAGTTGCAGAACAAGGAGATGCTGTAGGCATAGAATGAAGGCAGAAGTTGATACTTCATTTGATCAGACAGTGACAGACCATTCTACATTGGCTAAGAATTCAAAGAATGATGGCGGTTCAACATTTCAGCATTAGCCATAACCATTATATATGCAACAGAGCCAGAATTGAAGATCAATCACATATCGAGTCACTTCCAAATTCCAATCTTTCCGTTACATAAACAGAGTAAACGACTCGTGTTAGGCATTCATAATAAGTTCTGGTTTGCACTTTGTACTGAGTTGAAAATGAATGGCATGTCCAAATGCGGCCAGTATTTGTCTAGAGGCTAAGTAGGACGCTAAGAATTGGTTTCCGAGCATGATATATGGTCATTCGCTATTAACACTATAGATCGGAAAACATGCTAGTGTTATTAGAAAGAAGGGTTGTATCATTTAAATCACAAAAAATGCAGTAAATTACACGTGTTTTTGAAAGCTTTCATCAACAACAAACCTAGTATAATCCCATAAGTGGAGTCCGGGGAGGGTAGTGTGTACGCAGCCTTATCCTACCTTGAGAAGGTAGAGAGGCTGTTTCCGATAGACCTTCAGCACAAGGAAAGTTTTGAAAGTATTCGTCGTGATATGAAAATTAAACAATTGATTTTTCCATCATGAACTTTAACCTGTCAAATAATTGACTCACCGGGAATGAGAGAACGGAACGATTTCTTGTTCTGTCAAATGTGTAATTAGAATTCGGAACTGCAGCGTGAAGCATGCATGCTAGTGATTGCCATTGATTATTGCTCAAGGAATCACCCACAAACATGAAGCTTTTGCCTCTCAATTTTTGCATAAGATCTTCGCCATTGAACCTATGCATTAATCCAAAATAATTCATCAAACAAGTCTTCAATGATAATAAATTACTAATCGAAATGGCAAACTATAGACACTCATTTTGAAGCAAAAAAAAATAAATAACAACAATTATCGCTACACCTCATTCCAAGCAAGTTGGGTCGGCCAGATGAATCACCACTGACCATGTTACTTCACTTAAGCTCATTTTAATCGAATATTTAAGAAAAGAAGTAAATGTACTAAAAAATTTCTATATTTTCTACTGGCATATATATCTCGCCGACTAAAAAACTCCTAGAAACCATAGGAATTTTTCTTTATCAATAATCTTAGAAAATTACATTAAATATGCCTATGTACAACAATAACAACAACAACCCAGTATAATCCCACTTAGTGGGGTCTGGGGAAGGTAGTGTGTACGCAGACCTTACCCCTACCCTGGGGTAGAGAGGCTGTTTCCAAATAAACCCCCGGCATCCTTCCCTCTGAGAACATTTCACCTTGCTCTTGGGGAGACTCGAACTCACAATATGCCTATGTAACAAAGCATAATCAATTCCAATACCAGAATAAAATATGAGATTGCAGTAGATTGACAGTTAGGTAATACTAGTCAGACCATGAAAATACTCTTTAAATACTAAACAACCTAAATTAAATAGCAAAATCTGATTAAATTAGGATTTAGCTGAACGATTGATTGAAGAGGAAGGGTGCATTATACAAACACATAAAAATATTAATTATGGTTAAGGATCATTTTATGTGGCATCTTTTTATTATTAATCCTTTTTTAAAAAAGATACGTTTTATATTTAGAAATAATTTGAATGTAAATTTCTCATTTTACCTTAGAATGTGTTTGGTACGTAGCAAAATCCAAAAATAACCAAACACGAAAAATATTTTTCTTGATAAATTATATTCCATTTGAGAAGGATAAACAACTTGCTTTGCTTATGTTTTTCTCCAATAGTATATTCGAAGTAGTTTCTACATTTTAGAGTCTTAAATAATGAGACAAACTTTTTTTTCTCAAAAAAATATTTTCCTTTAATATCAAACAGTACACTTGGGGGTTATTTGGTACGCGGGACAAGGTGAGATAAAGTGGGGATTAAATTTATACTGTATTTGATTGACAATATAAATTTATCCAGATCTATTATCTCGAAATAATTTAATCCGCGTACCAAACGAACTCTGACATGCTATTATAGCCAAAAAAATATCCTAGCTGATTTAAAATCACAAGTTCCGTATCCGTGCATTAAAATTGGGACACATGAATAACAATTGTTAATCCACAGAGAAACTGAACAACCTCCCTATCTTATGAAAATATCACGGGCTAGCCAGCTTTCAGACTGATAATTGAAAAATAGCTTGCGTTTGCAACGTTATTGAAAAATAGCCACTATCTTGCCGCAATGCGGAAAGTTCCAGCATAATATACTGGAGATTGGTGCACTTGTGTATAAACTTCCAACATATTATGCTGAAACTCCAACACACGGAAAGTTCCAGCATAATATATTGGAGATTGGAATACCTTTGTATGAACTTCCAGCATATTATGATGGACCAGTATATTATACTGGAGTGGCCAAATTTCGAATACTTTTGTAACGGTGACTATTTTTTAGTTACCACTTATAAATCTGGCTATTTTTAAATTTTACCCCTCTATCTTCACTCGGTAGAGTAAGGTAAAGTGTGCCTACACGCTACCCTTTACGGATTTCATTATGTGAGATTATACTAGGTATATATATGTTATTTTTATTGTTGTAAACCAGAGTGAAACTGAATTTAGCTGGAAAAGAGAAGTCATTGATGTACCAACAAGGGTTGTGGTGGAGTGGTAAGTACTCCTTCATGCTTAACAAGAGTTCTCGGGTTCGAGCCCCTGGATATGGAGTCGCCTTTGTTAGGGAGCGCTTTACCCCCTAATGTGGAACTTCCCGGCGCGAATCTGAATTTAATCGGGCCCCAATGTCGGTACCAGACACCGGACGGGAAACCAAAAAAAAGAGAAGCCATTGATGTTCCCTGGGGAGGTCACAGTCAGTGGGCTGCCATCTATACTTGAGGAAATCTTGATCATTTCTGCCATTTTTGAGGCAATTGAGACCTGGGTCTATGAATGGACACTGTAATGAATCATAAAGTGGATAAGAATCGTCAAAAATCCAGCTTCCTTCAAACAAATTACAGTTTGTCAATTGTTGGTGTTCATAAGATAATGTTATTAGAGGAAAAAATACAAGAAAAAAGTATAAGTTCAGACAAGAAAACCAGCAGCTACAGCTGGTTCTTTTTTTAGCAGACATGGAGAAACAAGTTAGAACTCAAAAGCTAACAAAATGGTGAGCTCTCAATGAGAAAAAAGAAAAAGATTTACCTTTTATAAACAAAAATATTTACACAATCGGATTAGTTATTAGGTAAAAAAAAAAAAAAAAAAAAAAGCATCCCGATGCACAAAACATTCCGTATTTGCGCAGGATCCGGAGAAGGCCGCGGTTATTAGGTTAAAAAAAAAAAAGGTAACCCGATGCACAAAAGCATCCTGCATTTACGCAGGATCTGGGAAGGGCCGCATCTCAAGGGCTGTGATATAGGTAGTCTACCGTCAATGGCGAAGCCACATGGTCATAAGGGTTCGTCGAAAAATTACATTGCGTACATAGGTAAAATATACGTTTCAGAATTATATAACACATATTGATTATCCTTTATCGGAAATTTTTTTCACTTCTTTTAAATTTGAACACTCTTGGGGAAATTCCTAACTTCGCCACTGTCTACCGTAATGCAAGCATTGGTGGTTGCTTTCATGGCTCGAACTCGTGACCTATAGGTCACATGGAGACAACTTTACGTACCGTTGCTTCAAAGCTCCCCTTTAACAGTTATTTGGTAATGATAGATAGTTTTTGTAATAAACATTGTATTGCCTAATAAAAATGGCAATTAATCTACTATTATAGATTTACACTGATAATGTAAAAGTCTTTAGTTGTCAGTGTATATAACTTAAATTCAAATACATAAATAGTGTAAGAGAATTCATACTATTGACATATATTACTTAACATGTTATAAAAGGTTATATGTAAAAATAAATCAGGATTTGAAGTTTATGAGCTTTAAAAATAACTTCAAGTTGGATTTACTATCAAATTTTTATAAATATTTTTGTGGATTTTGTAATATAACAGCATTCTTATATAACAGTTATTCACAACAAAAATAATTTTTTTCCTCGTAACTGATTCTTATGTTATAATATAT
>NC_031996.1:841829-851737 GCF_001879085.1 Nicotiana attenuata | reverse complement strand
ATATATATATATATATATATATATATATATATATATATATATATATATATATATATATATTTATATTCTCTATAACATTATTTCACTATAGCAGCCAAAAAAATATCAGAATAAGTGAAACTGTCATAAAGAGGTTTGACTGTACATATATAAAATCTAGGCAAAAGCTAGTATATTCACGTGAATCCATAAGTAATACTCCCTCCGTTTCAATTTATGTGAATCTATTTAACTGGGCACGGAGTTTAAGAAAAGAGAGAAGACTTTTGAACTTGTGGTGTAAAATAAGGCACATATATTTTGTGTGACTATGAATAAGGAAAGGGGTCATTCTTTTTGGCACAGACTAAGAAGGAAATAGATTCACATAAATTGAAACGGAGGGAGTACTAAGGTACATCCTTCTCTAGTTATTGATTTTCTTCTTTAGATAACTAAATCTATTATTATGCATAATTATCTATAGTTACTTTTTAAATAATATGTCTATGCAAAAAAAAAAAAAAAATTATATGATTAGTGTAAGAAAATTAAAGAGGAAAGAGAATGTGTTGTTTGTTATTCCATCCGGTCCGGTCCACAATAAGTGACAAATTTACCTTGGGCACCCCTATTAAGGAAATACTAAATTCTAAACTAAAATAGTTAGTGTGATTAAACTACCCTTAATTAAATGTTGCAGCATAATTTAATGTGAGGATTAAAAGACTTTTTAAGGATATATACATAAGAGTAATTTTGAAAAAACTAATTGAATTTTTTCTTAGTTATATAAATGGACATTTATTTTAGACCAACATAAAAAAGTAAATTGATCATTTATTGTGGATCGGGGATTAATAAATATGTGTCTAGATTTGGTGTGGTTAGTTAGTTGTCAGTTGTCATTAGTACTAATTAATTAGTGGGATTTTGGATTACAGTCTAAAGCGCACTTAGTAAAAGTAAACTACTCAATCTTATTCCAAATATGTCAGTACAACATTCCTTTTTTTGAGTGAGTGCTACATTTCGGACAAAATGTGACGATCCGGATTTTCTCATCCTCGGGAGCCGTGATGGCGCCTACTAATAGGAGTTAGGCAAGCCAATCATCAATTACCTCTTTTAGCGAACATCAACAGTATTAACAATAATAAAGCGTTTAACAATAAAGCGGAAGTCTCAAATAAAATTTACTAAAAGAAACGCGGAAGTTTAACAATCCTCTACCCAAGACTGGTGTCACAATACCCACGAACGTCTAGAGAATACTAAATACAAGGTTTGAAATGAATCATAAAACTGTCTGCTACGGTGCAACGATAACAAACTGAATAAAATAGAAAGGACTCCGGGCCTGCGGACGTCAGCAAGGCTACCTCGAATGTCCCTGGACTGGAAACTCGCTCCCAGAATGCTACTGCTACTCAAATGCTGCTCCAACACCTGGATCTGTGTTAAAAGATGCACAGAATCTCAACCTTCTCACGTGTTTCACTACTTTCGGCGAATTGAAACAGAAAGGCAAAAAGAGTTCCTCAATATTAACGCCGGAATCTTTTAATCGTAAAAATAGGATAAAATAACGAAAAGTGCAAATATTGTTGTAAAAGATTCTTACACGTTATTTAGAGAAATAAATATAATTATCTATAATAAGTCAAATTAGTAATCTATAAAATAAATATAAGTAATAATATACCATTTTTATTACGCTATCAATCAAGGAGCAGAACTCTACATCAAAAAGTTACTTCACAAATATTGGTAAAAACGATTTTTTTTTGTTATTGTTTGACTCAAAAGATACTAAAACCTTTTTGAACAAATCAATCAAAGATGAAGGGGTAAATCTTAGCTGAGGATAATAATCTCTAGAAAGATCGATAGATAAAGAGAAGATAGATCACGAGGTTTCTTTTTAGTCGTTAATAGTAATATCTCAGAGTTCGGAATCCCCGTTACAAGGTTCTTGTTCTCTTTTTATACTAAGAGAGAAACTCTTCTAAACTGTAAAAGACAAAATACAAGGAATATTTGAAGGAATATTCCTAATGTCCCCTAATAGCCATACATTGTTACAAGGGTCGTCCAGTCTCTGGCTTGTCTCAGGGTCGTCTCCCTCAAGGCGTCAATTCAAGGAGGCTCCGTCAATCGTCGTACTCGTCGTCGGTCATGGTAGGTCAAATTTAGACTCACACAGTTAGTCCCTCCGCTTGTCGGGTTGCAACTGGGTGCGTCCTCGAAGCGGACACCGTGCGTTATTATGGAGAAATTTGAGCCGTTGTGACGTTACGAAATGGCCAATGGGGGAAGATCGGCGTGCTTGGCAAGACACCAGGTAATATACTTTACCGGGAAATGCTGTCATCTTCACGTGCGTCATCATCACGCATGTTTTCGAGGCTGACGAGTGTCTAGCGTATATAAAATTTTAACTCGTACTCTGTCAAATAATAGTATAGAAAGATGTCGAACCCACAGAGATTGGTTTATCTATTCTACAGATGTTTCTTGTTTTAGTTACTATTTGAGAAAATCAGAAAGAGTTGAGTTTTAAATTAATTAACTAAAAATGCACGAATGGAGCAATAGAAAATATTTTATTTTTCACAAATATAATAAAAAGGTGTTGGGATATTGACTTCACTTAATATTTCTATATAGTAGAATTATTATTCTTCAATTTCTATTTCTCATAAATGTATAAATGCCTCTCACGATTACAAATATATATTATTACTTAAGCTGAATAATTAATTGCACTCCTTTCGGTTATACAAATTAATCTTCAAACTAGTAATATTAAAGAACCAGAAATATATGATTGAACTAAAACACGCTCTTGTTAGTAAGTCCCTTTCGGTTACCCTACTTGTTATAAATGATTATTACACTATTCGCCTCTCTCGATTACAAATAAGTGTAAAATTAATTATAACATAAAAGAGATAGAATTATAACATAAAAGAGATAGATGTTACTCAATAAATATTAATATTTATCAATACTACACTTAACTATATTATTTCTTCCTCCTCTCTCGATTACAGAATTAATAAACAGTTAATATGTAGTACAAGATAGATAGATGTTAATAAATTAAATAACATCTAACTGTAAAAGCAGATAAAAGTTAAATAAATTCTAGCTCAAGTGTGTGAATTTGAGGAATAATATCTACTATTATATAGAAATATTAAGATCCGTCCTTCTCCCAACACAAGAAAAGTTACTCCATAATGGAGCCAATACCGACAACGGAAATAATCTTGCCCATTAAATAAGAAAATAGAAAGAAATATTCAAGAAAATAATTCCCCCTATTTAATTAAAAACAAGAAATAGAGTAATTTTCGATACTACAGTTTATTCGGAACTAGAAAAGAAGCCAGAGTAATGGCTAAAAGATGAAAAAGAAATAAAACTAAAGAACAAAGAGAAAGGAAAAGCTTTCTGCTCAATATTTCACTTCTCTGATTTCTTCTCTCCTCCCCTCTCCATTTCACGATTTATGCCTCATTTTATAGCCAAGCCATGACAAACTTTTCAATTATCTTCTGGATATGAACTTGTCATGGCTGGTTGTGCCTTGTTATGCTTGGTTATGAGCTTCTTTGGTTATGGATCGGTTATAGTTGGTTGTAGCCGGTTGTGGGTCGGTTGTCCTTTGTCATGGCAGATCACGTTATACAACGTCTTTCTTTAGCACCATATTTTACTTTGCTTTAGCTTGTCTGTTTTTCTACTTTTTCCTCTATAATCTTCTCGCTCCCGGACCAATTCTTCTTTAACTTTTCCTGCATAATTTAGACAAAAGTATGGAAGAAATATGATATTTTTTGTATTTTTACAAAGAAATTATATGTTTAAAAATCAAGTAAAATGCGCTTATCAGAGGCAGGAGTTGATGGCTTGATGATTCGGTTTTAGCGCTACTTTGTGACTCTCCGCTTCGATTCTGGTGCCACCCAACCCTATAAATAGGTGAAGGGTTTGTTTTTTCGAAAGTTTTTGGCCATTCCACTCTTGACATTCTTCCGAGCTTTCCTTCATACCTTTCTGCTTCTTCTTACATTCTTCATTCGAAGCTTCTTCCTCCTTCTTCTTGTTGTGTTGATATCCCTTTGAACGATATTATGCCAAGGTCTCGTCGTTCTCGTAAAGAGGTTCCTGAGGCCACCTCATTGTCCACAGTGCCCCCTTCTGGCGGTGAAGATACGGTGGCAGAAGAGGGTGACAGCCTTCCTACGGTGGAGGAGCTGCTACCGAGGCATCCCTTACATCGAAGTGACTTCCTTAAAGATCCCCCTCCTACTCCGAACCCCGTATTCTCTGAGACGGAGCTAGTTCATATCGATGCTCTTCGTGTGAAGTATGGCATTCCCGCTCATATAGATATGGTTTCGGTGGGGAGAGATTTTGTAGATGTCCACAGACCTGGGTACTGCGCTTTCTATGAGTACCCTTTCATGATTGGCTATACTCTTCCTCTCTTCCCCTTAGGGGAAGAATTCTGTAGGTTCTACCAAGTTTGTCCGGCGCAACTTTTGCCGTATACGCTCAAGATACTTCTTCTCCTGACCAAGTATGCAGAGTTGGCGGAGTGTAACGTTTCCATCCAAACCTTTTGCACCTGTTCACGCCTGGCTTCCACAGGGTACCATGGTGCATTTGAGGCTCCTTGGTACGAAAGGGCTGGTGGTTGGTATAGATGACCGGGCAAGTCGCAAGTTTTGGCATAAGTATTTCTTCGTCAAAACAGAACATGTCGTTTCTGACTCCGCCAGGTTTCCGGAGCGATGGAATGAGACTCGTAAGTGTCGCCACTCGTTTTACTCTTCTTTTCATCTGTATTCATTATAAAGTTTATTTGATTCCCGTTTGCAGCTACGGGACGTCCACCTCGCCCTATTGCGGATATCAGGGATTGGGTAGCCCGTATGTTGCCTCATGCGGAGGAAACCCGAAATTGGCCCGCCTTCGTGAAGCGTTACGACCCTAAAGTCCCCTCTGGTAAATGTTTTCCTTACCACTTCGTTGGCCGTATGACCTTGTTTACTAATACGACCCTTCGTGATGACAGGTCGAGGTGCTTCCAGGTGGAGGGCGCCAGTCCCTGCATTTCGACAGGTCGTTGATGCCGCAGGCACGCAGTTTGTTTTGAGTGAGTCTATTCGAGAGGGTCGTCCTCAACCTATTCAATTAGAAGGTCCCTCTCGAGTCGTGGTCGTGAGGGAGAAGGCTTCTTCAGTACCGGCTTCACACCGTTTGGACGAATCCTCTAACGGGGACGAGTCGTTGTCGAGAAAAAGGAGGAGGCTGGAACCTTGGAAGGGCGTGGCCATGGACGCTGATAGAAGTAGGGCGTCGCAGACGGCCCCCCGTGCCCATATTTATGGCTGACGCCATTTTATCGGGGAGATCTCCCCAAGTGGAA
The DNA here is from genome assembly GCF_001879085.1 of Nicotiana attenuata. NCBI lineage: Eukaryota > Viridiplantae > Streptophyta > Magnoliopsida > Solanales > Solanaceae > Nicotiana > Nicotiana attenuata. The sequence goes on along the minus strand of NC_031996.1, from coordinate 846,315 downwards.
GGATTTTACCCAGGAGCTGGCTCAGTACGCTCTGCTGAGGGTGGTGCGTCGTCCAACGTCGGCGGCCGCCGTGTCGAGGGTGGAGGCTCAAGTTCATATGTCGATCCAGAGGATTTCAATGAGNGCGGTCCCTGCTCCCTTCACTCCCAACCGCTTCTGCGGTTCCTTCCTCGCTTCTGCGGGGCCGCTTCTGCGGTCCCATTTCCGCAGAAGCGGAAATACCAGCAACCAGCAACCTTCAGCCTTCCCAAAATTCCATTTTCGATCCGTTAACCACCCGGAATCCACCCGAGGCCCCCGGGACCCAAACCAATCATACCAAACAGTCCCATAATACATTACGGACTTGCTCGAGGCCTCAAATCACATCAAACAACGCTAAAATCATCAATCGACCTCCAATCCAAGCTTTATGAACCTTGAAATTTCCAACTTCTATTTTCGACGTTTAAACCTATCAAATCATGTCCGATTGACCTTAAATTTTGCACACAAGTCATATTTGACATTACGGACCTACTCCAACTTCCGGAATCGGATTCCGACCCCGATATCAAAAAGTCCACTTCCAGTCAAACTCCTCAAAAACCTTCAAATTTCTATCTTTAGCCAAATGGCTTCAAAATGACCTACGGACCTCCAAATTCACTTCCGATCGCGCTCCCAACTCCAGAATCACCATACGGAGCTACTCCCAGTCTCGGAATCCCAAACGGACACCGATAACGCTGAAATGCACTTCAAGCCAAACTTAAGAAATTTCTTCCAAAATGCTAACTTCCACAATAGGCGCCAAAACGCTCCCGGGTTATCCAAAACCCCAACCGGGCATACGCCCAAGTCCAAAATCATCATACGAACCTGCTGGAACCTTCAGATACCGATTCCGAGGTCGTTTACTCAAAAATCCAATCGTAGTTCATTCTTTCAACTTTAAGCTTTCGAAATGAGGATTCTCTTCCCAAATCAACTCCGAACTTCCCGAAATTCAATTCCGACCACGCGTACAAGTCATAACACCTGAAATGAAGCTGCTCGTGGCCTCAGACTGCCGAACGACGCGCTAGGGCTCAAAACGACCGGTCGGGTCGTTACACGGACCAATTCTTCTTTAACTTTTCCTGCATAATTTAGACAAAAGTATGGAAGAAATATGATAGTTTTTTGTATTTTTACAAAGAAATTATATGTTTAAAAATCAAGTAAAATGCGCTTATCAAATTCTTCCACACTTAGAATTTTGCTCGTCCTCGAGCAAATAAAATAACTAAACATAACATCTAAACAATTTAACCAGAATCATGAGAACTCTCGCCAAAGAAGAAGTAACTAAGACCAATTCACAAGCTCATACAACTTTTAACCGTACTCATATTCACCTATTGTGAACTGAAATCATAATATTTCCTAATCCCTAGTGTGTCTCACCAAATGAAGAGAGATGCCCATATATAGATGTAGATCAAAAAAGGGCATAGAGAGAAAAATTCACTCACTCTCAACAAAGAAGTACCTCAAGCTGCTGGAAATTGCCATATGCTTGACTATCATGTGGTTCTCCACTAATGTAGGAGTCTTTGAGTCGAGATCATGTAGGACTTTTGCAAGGTTATAGTGTAGGTTTAGGGATAGGTATGATACATATGGATAATAGTGACTTAAATTCCCTAAGGGCACTACACTTTATTTTATCACTTAAGCACAATTGTCTTTGCTCTGATTTAAACAATAACCTCTATTTTTTTCATCCCTTTCACATTTTTTTTACGGAGATGCCGACATTTCTTTGTTGCTATCCTCTCCCTTCTTCTTTCTTCTTCTTTTTTTTTTTAAAGAATTTCAGACGCAATTATCTTTTTAGTTCTCATGGCAACATCTCAAAAGATTGACAACTTCTAAAAATTATTCTTTCACCAATTATTTTTACAATTACACCTCACGCCTAGACTTTTACATTCTGATCAACTCTTAAAGTGCCCAAAAGGGAATTGGGTGAACAAAGAACAAGTCGTAACAACAAACAGGCTAAGGGTTAAAGCTTGGTGATCAACAAAATAAGAGATAATTTATTTAGGCTCAACTGGGCTAACTAGGGATAAAAATTATTAAGGTAGGTCAATTTAGGTTATGGCTCAACAAAGAAGGCCTACATTCATTTCTTAACTCAAAGATCTACCTAGAATTTCGCCTCAATCCACATTCAAGGCAAGTTCTAGATTTCCAGATACGCATGAGAACTAGACAATATAAGCTAACAACACAATACACTTGGGCTAACGAAAACTATGATTTCAATCAACAATAAGTAAATATGAGCTTAGAAAAGTGATCATAAAACCCGTGAATGGTACTTAATCAAATTCATCTTTTCTAAATCTCATGCTTTTCTATTCAAATCAAGTTTAGCCAACTTATTTACCAAAACAAGTTAAAATAACTAAAGGTCCTAAAAAAATATTCAGTTCAAAATATTACGACCATGGCAAAGAACTGAACAAAAAATCCATGGAAGTGTATGAACTAAGTTACCTTGAGCACAAGGCAACTAAATCTTTCTTCAGTTATTTTTATTTTTATTTTTTTAAATTTTATAATTTTACTAAAAACACATTTTTCAGTTGTAAAATATATTTTTTTTATATTTAACCAAAAAAAAACTTAAAAGAAACAAACATATTCATCTACCCCAAACTTAAATAATGTCATGTCCTCATGACAAATAAATTAAAAGTAAAAGGAGATAAAGGAGCTTCCCTGATTTTTTCGATTCTGGCCTCATTTCCTTTTTCTTGGCTTCTCAAGTTTTCTATCATATAATAAAGACAAGATTATGGTAAAGAAAATGTTCATTTTCATGATAGGAGAAAACTTTCATTGTCTCGATCATGAGAGTGCTTCTTTATCATGGCAAAATATATTAATATATACTACATACACATACACACACATATATAATATAATACAAACATGCAATTATTATTATTATTATTTTATTTTTTTACTTTTTTTTTATATAAGAAAAAACTAATTTTATTATATATATTTACTAAAAAGGAAATATTATATGTTACTACTAATACTCACTTTAAAGATTAAAGAGAGGGAAAGAAAATAGTTCTGAGTTTAACGTCGCCAGCTCGACTTATTTTAAAAATTAGGCAAAAAGGATTGTTGAAGCCTGTTTGTCGAAGAATCTGCTGATATAAGGCTTCAAACGATGACCGTTTATTTTGAATTTGTCTCCCCCATATGTATGTTGTACTTCAATGGCACCATAGGGGGTCACTCTTGTTACTGTATATGGTCCTGTCCAGCGTGACTTAAATTTTCCTGGGAATAATCTCAATCGGCTATTGTACAACAGAACATGATCTCCAACTTTAAAATCTTATGGCGGATGAGCTTGTCATGCCACTTTTTTGTCTTTTCCTTGTACAATTTAGCATTTTCGTATGCTGTAAGTCTGAACTCTTCCAACTCATCAAGCTGCAATAGACGATTTTTACCTGCATCTGGTAAGTTTAGATTCAACAATTTTGTAGCCCAATATGCTTTATGTTCTAATTCCACAGGTAAATGACAAGCTTTCCCAAAAACTAGTCTATAAGGAGATGTGCCTATGAGAGTTTTATAAGCAGTTCTGTATGCCCATAACGCATCATCCAATTTTAAAGACCAATCTTTTCGAGAAGAACCAACTGTTTTTTCTAAAATTCTTTTTAATTCTCTATTGGAAACTTCTACCTGCCCGCTTGTTTGAGTATGATATGGAGTTCCCGTTTTATGAGTTACTTCATATTTTAACAATAAACTAGCAAATTGTCTATTTATAAAATGAGTTCCTTGATCACTTATGATAACTCGTGGAGTTCCAAATCTAGAAAAAATATTTTTCATGAGAAAAGTACAAACAATATGAGCATCATTTTTCTAGTAGCAATTGCTTNCGTTGGGTGATTTTGGGCTTAGGGGCGTGATCAGATTGCATTTTGGAGGTCCGTAGCTAATTTAGGGTTGAAATGCCGAAAGTTGGATTTTTGAAGTTTCCGATTCGATAGTGAGATTTTGATCCGAGGGTCAGAATGGAATTCCGGAAGTTTGAGTAGCTCCATTGTGTTGAATGTGATGTGTGTGCAAAAATTCAGGTCATTCGGACGAGGTTTGATAGACTTTTTGATCGAAAGCATATTTTAGTGGATAAGAATCGTCAAAAATCCAGCTTCCTTCAAACAAATTACAGTTTGTCAATTGTTGGTGTTCATAAGATAATGTTATTAGAGGAAAAAATACAAGAAAAAAGTATAAGTTCAGACAAGAAAACCAGCAGCTACAGCTGGTTCTTTTTTTAGTCAGACATGGAGAAACAAGTTAGAACTCAAAAGCTAACAAAATGGTGAGCTCTCAATGAGAAAAAGAAAAAGATTACCTTTTATAAACAAAATATTTACACAATCGGATTAGTTATTAGGTAAAAAAAAAAAAAAAC
>NC_031996.1:834612-838194 GCF_001879085.1 Nicotiana attenuata | reverse complement strand
TTTTTTATGATATAGTAAATACATTTATTCTTCAACTTCTATTTCTCATAAATGTATAAATGCCTCTCACGATTACATTTATATATTATTACTATAGTTGAACAATTAAGTGTACTCCTCTCGGTTATACAAATTAATTGTCAAAATGGCAATATTAAAGAACCAGAAATATATATTTGAACTAAAGCATGCTCTTTTTTAGTAAGTCCCTTTCGGTTACCCTATTTGTTATAACTGATTAATACAATATTCGCCTCTTTCGATTACAAATAAGAGTAGAATCAATTTTAACATATAAGAGCTAGATGTCACTAAATGTAGGTTAACATCTATCAATACCAAAATTAACTATTACCTCTTCTGCCTCTTTCGATTACAGAATTAGTAAGAAGTTAATATGTAGTACTAAATAGATAGATGTTAACAAATTAAATAACACCCAACTATAAAGCAGATAAAATTTAAATAAAAAGCTTCAGCTCAAGTATGCGAAATTGAAGAATAATATCTACTATTATATAGAAATATTAAGATCCGTCCTTACTCCAACACAAGAAAAGTTACTCCATAATGGAGCCAATACCGACAACGGAAATAATCTTGCCCATTAAATAAGAAAATAGAAAGAAATATTCAAGAGAATAATTCCCCCCTATTTAATTAAAAACAAGAACTAGAGTAATTTTCAATACTACAATTTATTCCGAACTAGAAAAGAAGCCAGAGTAATGGCTAAAAGATGAAAAAGAAATAAAACTAAAGAACAAAGAGAAAGGAAAAGCTTTCTGCTCAATATTTCACTTCTCCGATTTCTTCTCTCCTCCCCTCTCCATTTCACGATTTATGCCTCATTTTATAGCCAAGCCATGACAAACTTTTCAATTATCTTCTGGATATGAACTTGTCATGGCTGGTTGTGCCTTGTTATGCTTGGTTATGAGCTACTTTGGTTATGGATCGGTTATAGTTGGTTGTAGCCGGTTGTCCTTTGTCATGGCAGATCACTTTATACAACGTCTTTCTTTAGCACCATATTTTACTTTGCTTTAGCTTGTCCGTGTTTCTACTTTTTCCTCTGTAATCTTCTCGCTCCCGGACTGTCACGACCCAAAATCCACTAAGGGTCGTGGTGGCGCCGGACACTGCTGTCAGGCAAGCCAACCAAATTACTTAATTAAAATCTCGTTTTTAACACTTTTGAAATCTAGGATTTTTCCTTCCAATTTAGAAATTTTAAAGATTATAGTCTCAAATCAAATTTAAATGTTAAGCAGTTAATACAATACTTCAAACCATCCCAGAACCCGGAGTCACAAGTGCACGAGCATCTACTGATAAGAAAATAAAATACAACATCCGTCCGGAATACAGTAGACAGGAAGTAAATACAGTACACTGGAAAGGACTGCTCTAGTTGCGGCCGTCTCGAATGATGCAGCTCGCCTAGTCCCAGAATCATCTGTGTTGCTTTGCCCAGTAGGCCACTGGAGTTACAATACCTGTGCAACAAAATGCACAGCAAGTGTAGTATGAGTACGAAAACAACGTGTACCCAATGATTATCCCGCCTAATCCCGAAGGGGTAGAGACGAGATGGTCAACTTTGACACTCACTAATGGTCCAATAATGATTTATCCTTAATATATATATATTAAACGGTGGATTTATTTTATAAACATGATTTTAATCCGAATAAAGGAAACAAGTAAACATATAATTTTTTCATAGGAAATTTCCAAAATTCCTTTTCATTATTAACAAATTAATCTCGAGCCAGGCGGGGGCAGTAACACTTAATAAGTTCAAGGCAGCAATACAAGCATGCGCAAATCATACCGAGGAGACGGCCCGATCCAACAGAAATAAATGTGCACTTGCCGAGGGTCGACGGCGCGCCTATAGATGCATCTATTAATCTGCCGAGGCGTTCGGCCCATTCCAAGATAAACACACACAGACAGACAGTCAGTCAGGAAGTCAACATGGAGCAATTATCCAAGAAAGGCCAATTCTCTTTAATAATTGAGAAAACGAAGCTTAAGTCTTTTTAGAAATCCAATTATTAATTTAATGTGATTTAAGCAATTCAAGCCATCAATGGGTTCACAATTAATCCAAGTATAACATGCTTTTGGGTCCTAAACTACCCGGACAATAGCATAATAGTAGCTACGCACGGACTTCGTCACCTCGTGCGTACGTAGCCCCCACAAATAGGAGCACATAACCAATTCAACTCACCTATGGGGTAACTTCCCCCTCACAAGATTAGAAAGGAGACTCACCTCGCTCCAAAGACCCATAACCGGCTTTCTACATTCTTCCGAAGACTTGCACCAACGCACAATGCTCCAAAACTAGCTAATAATTATACAAATCCATTAATATATGCTCAATTAAACTTTACAACCCAATTTGTAACAATTCCTAACCCCGAACGAAAAGTTGACAAAAATGCCCTTGGGCCCACGTGCCCGGAATCCGAAATTTCTCGAAGATAAAGTTTACCCATGAACTCAGGAACTTAAATATATGATTTTCTCTTAATTCCATACTCAAAATCGTGGTCAAAATTCAAGAACACTAATTTTCTAGGTCTTCCCTCAAACCCCAAGTTTTTCTACAATTTTCATACTCAAATCCATACATGATTGATATATTCAACTCAAAATAGGTGGGGATGACTTACCTTATCATTGATGATGAAAACCCTCTCTTGAAGCTCCCCAAAAATCGCCCAAGCCAAGTGAAAAATGGGAGAAGAATGGCCAAATCCCGAATTTAAAGCAAACTATCTGCCTCCAGCTCTTTTCGCTTCTGCGACTCCTCCACCGCAGGTGCGATCCCGCTTCTGCGGAAAAATAACCGAATCTGCGGTCCCAGCCTAGCCGCCCCAATCCGCTTCTGTGATAAGCCCATCGCTTTTGCGGATCCGCTTCTGCGGATTCCTGACCGCATATGCGGTCCCTGCTCCCTTCACTCCCAACCGCTTCTGCGGTTCCTTCCTCGCTTCTGCGGGGCCGCTTCTGCGGTCCCATTTCCGCAGAAGCGGAAATACCAGCAACCAGCAACCTTCAGCCTTCCCAAAATTCCATTTTCGATCCGTTAACCACCCGGAATCCACCCGAGGCCCCCGGGACCCAAACCAATCATACCAAACAGTCCCATAATACATTACGGACTTGCTCGAGGCCTCAAATCACATCAAACAACGCTAAAATCATCAATCGACCTCCAATCCAAGCTTTATGAACCTTGAAATTTCCAACTTCTATTTTCGACGTTTAAACCTATCAAATCATGTCCGATTGACCTTAAATTTTGCACACAAGTCATATTTGACATTACGGACCTACTCCAACTTCCGGAATCGGATTCCGACCCCGATATCAAAAAGTCCACTTCCAGTCAAACTCCTCAAAAACCTTCAAATTTCTATCTTTAGCCAAATGGCTTCAAAATGACCTACGGACCTCCAAATTCACTTCCGATCGCGCTCCCAACTCCAGAATCACCATACGGAGCTACTCCCAGTCTCGGAATCCCAAACGGACACCGATAACGCTGAAATGCACTTCAAG
>NC_031996.1:800050-834512 GCF_001879085.1 Nicotiana attenuata | reverse complement strand
AATTAGACATAACTTTTTGCTCAGAACTCCATTTGGGCTCCACAATATATGGTTGGAAAGCTAACTCAAGGGCTACGACTTTCATGTTTTACGTGTTTCCAAATTCCAAACGGAACAGGGTGAAAAACCGCGGTTTTGCCGCGACCGCGGCAGAACCGCGGTAGAAGATGGTCGCGGACAACTGAAGAATCAGAGGGCATGTTTGGCCGCGGTTCCACCGCGACCGTGGCAAAACCGCGGCAGGAAGCGAAAATTTCAGGGACTAAAGTGCAAAACATGGGATTTTAAGTCCTAAACCCTATATTAAACAAAGGAGGCCGGCCAAGAACAAGAAGGGGACATATTTTTGACATAGATTCGACCTAAGGAGGCAAGAACACATTGGGAGCAAGGCGGAGAATTCTTCTACGAGTTTTTTCCTTCCTCTTCCTATTTTTCATTGTTGGTTATGACTTTTAGTATTGTAGTTTTACATACTATTATGAATAGCTAATTTGTTATCTAGAGTTTTGATAGAACCTTTTGTAGGATAAATTCTTGTTATGTTTTTATATAATTGAGTCATAGCTTTTCTCTATTTGTTCAACTACGTTTATATTGTGGTTGGTTGAAGAGCTCTCAATTAGCTGTGCCTATTTAGTATGCATAACTCGGGAGAGAGTGCATATTTAGGTAATTGTTGAACAACACCACTCCCAGAGTATATGAGGGATCAATAACCGAGGGTTTAAAGGTGGGATTAGGGATAACGAAGCCTTGGGTGCAATCTGAAGTGAGCTGTATTAAAAGCCAGCTAGCGTAGCTCGGGAGAGTGCGTCTAGTAAATTGTCGTAATTACTCGGGAGAGATTTACGGTAATAAGAGTGCTCATGATCGGTAGAGAATACTTAGGCGAAATTATAGAAGACATAGCGGGAAGGATTCCGACAATTGGGGAAATCATAACTCTAGACCTCCTTAATCTTTTCTCTAACCCTCAGTATCGTTAGTTGTTAATTTACTATTTTAATTTGTTAGTTAATTAGTTAAACAGAAGAATCTTAATATCTATAAGTTAGGAATTGTTCAAGCTTGTCTTCTTGGTGATAGTGAACAGCTGTAGCTAAACCTCAGTTCTCTGTGGGATTCGACTCCGGACTTGTAAACCGGATTATATTTGCAGCGACCGCATTGTCCTTTTTATAAGGCATAGTTGGGCGTGATCACCATTCGTTATTGTCCAATCTATTAGGCATACACTTACTCTTAATAGAGTTGTACCTTTTGATAAATCAAAACAATAAATAAATCACTTTGATCATGATAATTATATCAAGATTAGGAGTATAAGCTCATTTAATGAATTAGAGAAAATATTTTATATATATATTCAGTACAAAAATATCTTTTCTCTACTTGATCCGTTCAATATACACTAAGTATACTAGCACAAAAGCAGGAGTAAAATCACTCCCATAATCAAGACAAATTATACTATAATCTTGTGCTACAATCATCAATATATTTTGCCCAATAATATCTTCGATTGTGAACATAGTTTATTAGTTATGAGATCCGACAATTTAATCTTCTGTGTATGAGCTAAGACTCCATACACTAAATTGTCTAGTACATAACTAAAAGGATACACATGTAATAAATGATCTATTTAAAATAGTATCAATTGTTCCATAAAGAATAAAACACAATACTATGTCTAAACCGCATGGTTAATAGTATATCCCAACAAGTGGCTGCTTTCACTGCTCGAACGTGAGACAATCTACCATAAATGACTGCTTTCATAGCTTGAACCCAAAATAACTTACGGTTACTCCAAGGCTAGCTTCCGTTCAATGCTGCATCTTTTATCAATAATGGAAGAATAATGACTTATAAAGAATATAAAAGACATCCACAAAATTAAAGGTAAATATTCCCAAAATCTTTACTATAAGTAGCTTTCAGAAGAAGAGAAAAAGACCCAACAAGAGAAACAATAATTCACTTCAATCTGCTAATAATTATAATTTAAAATAATGTCAAAGCAAGTGATCAATACTGTTTCTGAAAAGTTGCCAACAAGTTGCAGGCAAACAGAGAGGAAACTGAGCTTTGAATTGAAGTTGGAAACCATAGAAGAAGAAGGTGGTGAAACATATGGTGCCCATTGCCAAACCTTTTGTTCTCAAAAGTCATCCCTAAAGCTAGCTACCATTACTTCTTCTTCTTCTTCTAATAAGGGTTAGCTAGCATATATCTTGTATTACAAAGTGGCTTATTATAAGCCAAGTTTAAAAAAATGAGTGCGTTATTTTTCAATTTAAGAGTTTATATATTGTCGCAAAATTTGATTTAAAACTAGTACAACTATTAAGTAATTACATTAAGATTAGCATCGTCGGCAACTAAAGAAAATGGAGTGTATTCTAATTTTTTTCGATCAAATTATATTTTTTCGGACATTTTGGTCTAATCCCCCAACGTTTAATTCATAAAGTATCCACCTCCTCGAGGGCAGATTTATATGTAAATATATGGAGCACCTGAACCCATGATCTCTCCGCCAAACCAAATATTTTATGTAAATATTATTTTAGAATTGATCTAATATTATCTGTTGGCACCCATGCTCCAAAAAGGTTAAATGGTGCACTTGGTTGAATGCTGAGTTATTTACTTAAAAGAGCAAGGATCAATTCTCACCTAATATTTTTTTTCCCTTTCTTTAGTGATGCACTATACTATAAAAATTCTAGATCCGCCTGACGTCCTGATGATTTACAATATACAATATCTATTTATAAAATTTAAATTTGTTTCGATAATAAAGCGTTGCAAATATTTAGCAAAAAAAGTCCCTCGCAAAATTAAGTATGCATATAAAGACGGAACAAATTAAATTCAGTTACAAGTTTAGGATGTAAGGGATTTCATGTTTATAACACACGAATATACATATTATTGGCTATTGTTTTAGTAGCGGCTAAAATATACGTTTCTCAAAAGATTACGCTTCAAGAGATATATTATATTGGGTGGCTATCATTAATGAGAACATATTCTTAGACACACAATATCTTCGCAACTAAGTAACATATGTTATAAAATAACTGTTCGACTTTAAAGGCATTGGGCTTCAAAGACTTTAAGCATTGGACTTTAAAGTCTAAGAGTGTGAATTAGAAATGGTGGGAAATAAAATGGAGGGAAATGAAAATTTAAATAAAGTGAGCTTTTGACTTGCACTTTGTCTCTCATTGGTGAGGGACAACTACATTTGTGTGCTTATATATAGAATCACTTCTTAAAGCTCTTAAAAGGAATTGAAGAGAATGAACCCTCGCGCCGTCGTCGTCGCTCGCTCGGCTCGGCTTCGGCTTTGGATCACTACTGAAGATTCAGAAGGATAGTCTGGCCGCGGTCCTGGCACAACCGCGGTAGGACCGCGCCAGAACACTGCTGCAGATTCAGAAGGCTAGTTTGGCCGCGGTCCTGGCGTAACCGCGGCAGGACGCGTAAACTTCTGAAAAGACACCTTTTCCAGAACAAACATCACACCTCTTCCAATATTTGCCTATAAATTCTGAGGCATGGCTTCGTTTTTAACACACCAAAAATATTACAGAACTTCCTTCTTTTTGAAAATACTGCATTCTAATTCGCAGTCTCTCTCTCTCAAATTCGTAAGTGTGATTTTGCTCCGTTCTTTGAGTTTGTTGGTATCCTGCAGTTTGTATTACCACTGTTGCGGGAAGGTTTATTCCGTTTCATCCTGGGAGGATTTAATCCATTACCTTGGCAACGTGTGAGGGGGTTAAAATTCCTTAAGGACGCACAAGCAAATTGTGGACTCGGAATATTTCTTATTCTTTACTGTTTTCCAGTTTCTTTTATTCTTCTAACAGTTTTCTGATTTCGTGTTTTAATACAGTAGTGAAAACATAAGGAATTTTAATCTAACGTTTCTGTGTTGAAATATATATTATAAACTGTTATCTATATTTTGTATACTGGTTTGGAGACTAAAGCCTTCGTGCTTTCTACTCCAATAATTATTCTGTCCGGTTTAAAGTATATCAAAACTTTACCAGAATAATAAACGTACGGGTTTGAAGTATATAAAAACTTCACCATTGTTACGTGTTGTATGTTTGGTTTGGTATTCAGTTTGAAGATATCAAAACTTCACTGATTTAACAAACTTCTGTTTTGTTTCCAACTCTACAGAAAAATGACGAATGAAAACCAAACTAATGGAAATGTTGCGGGAACGGGTGCTACTGTTACGAGTGTTGCTGCCTCATCAAGCCGTTCAACTCCTGCTCATGCTATGGCACCAGCAGAAAAACCCGGAAAGTTTTCGGGTATCGACTTCAAACGCTGGCAAATGAAGATGCTCTTCTATCTTATTACGTTGAGTTTGCAGCGATTCATCAAGGAGGATCCTCCGGTCCTGGCTGAAGACACTCCGGATGATGAACGATTTGTTGTAACTGAAGCATGGAAACATTCTGATTTCTTGTGCAAAAACTACATTTTGAGTTGTTTGGAAGATAGCTTGTACAATGTCTATAGTGTCATGGAAACTTCAAAAGCGTTATGGAATGCGCTTGAGAAGAAGTACAAGACTGAGGATTCCGGACTTAAGAAGTTCGTGGCTGCAAGGTTTTTGGATTTCAAGATGATTGACACTAGGTCGGTCATAACTCAAGTCCAACAATTACAAGTTATTGTGCATGACCTCCTTGCTGAAGGTATGGTCATTAATGAGGCCTTTCAAGTCGCCACTTTCATTGAGAAATTACCTCCGTTGTGGAAAGACTTTAAGAACTATCTAAAACACAAACGGAAGGAGATGACACTTGAAGACTTGATTGTGCGTTTGAGGATAGAAGAAGACAACAAAAATGCTGAAAAGAAGTCACGTGGAAACTCGACAATAATAAGGGCTAACATTGTTGAGGAGGCGCCACAAAATAAGAAGAGAAAGAAGGCTTCTGGACCAAAGAATTACCCAAGCAAGAAAAAGTTCAAGGGTAATTGCCACAACTGTGGAAAATCTGGGCATAAGGCCGTGGATTGTCGTGCACCAAAGAATGATAAGAAGAAGAAGAATCAAGCTAACATGGTTGAAAATGCTGAAGAAATGGAGGACTTGTGTGCCATGTTGTCTGAATGCAACTTGGTAGGAAATCCTAAAGAATGGTGGATAGATTCTGGAGCCACCCGCCATGTTTGTGCTAACAAGGAGTTATTTTCTTCTTATGCCCCCGCAGGACCCGACGAGACAATTTTCATGGGAAATTCGTCTACGGCGAAAATTGAAGGAGTAGGAAAGATTGCGTTGAAGATGACGTCGGAAAAAATAGTGACTCTAAACCAAGTTCTCCATGTTCCAGAAATTCGCAAGAATATTGTGTCTACCTCACTTCTTGTCAAGAATAGATTCAAATGTATTTTGTTTCTAATAGTGTTGTACTAAGTAAGAATGATATGTATGTAGGAAAAGGTTACCTGAATGAGGGCCTTTTTAAGCTAAATATAATAGCAGTTCCTATCAATAAAGTTAATGCTTCTTCTTACTTACTTGAGTCAAACACTTTATGACATTCACGCCTAGGTCACGTCAACTTCAAAACATTGCGAAAAATGATAAATTTAGAAGTATTGCCAAAATTTGATTGCATTAATTCCAAATATCAAATATGTGTGGAATCAAAGTATGCTAAGCATCCTTATAAGTCCGTTTAAAGGAATTCAAATCCTTTACATGAAATCAACACCATCTCGCGGTGGAAAAAAGTATTTTATTACTTTTATTGACGATAGCACGAGATATTGCTATGTTTATTTACTTAATAGTAAAGATGAGGCAATTGATGCTTTCAAGCAATACAAGAGTGAAGTTGAAACACAACTAAACAAAAAGATCAAAATGATAAGAAGTGATAGGGGTGACGAATATGAATCTCAAATGGCATTATTCACCGAACAACTGCCCCTTACTCTCCACAATCTAATGGAATTGCGGAGAGAAAGAATCGAACGTTGAAAGAGATGATGAATGCGTTGTTGATAAGTTCTGGTTTACCACAGAACTTGTGGGGGGAAGCTATACTTACAGCTAACCGAATAATCAACCGCGTATCTCATAGTAAAACACAATCCATTCCCTATGAAAAATGGAAAGGAAGGAAGCCCAGCTTGAAATACTTCAAAGTGTGGGGGTGTTTAGCTAAGGTACAAGTTCCTAAACCTAAAAGGGTTAAGATAGGTCCAAAAACGGTTGATTGTGTATTTATTGGATATGTAACCAATAGCAAGGCATATCGTTTTCTGGTTCATAAGTCAGAAAATCCTGAGATTCACGTTAATACGATAATAGAATCAGATAATGCTGAATTCTTTGAAACTATTTATCCGTATTAAAAGGAAAGTGAAGTGAACTACCAAAAGTCAAAACGACATTGGGAGGAAATAACAGATGGTATGCCTAATGAGGAAAATCCGAGAAGAAGTAAACGTCAACGGACATCTACTTCATTCGGTCCAGATTTTCTGACTTTCCTGCTAGAAAATGAGCCTCGTACCTTCAAGGAAGCAATGTCTTCCTCAGAAGCACAATATTGGAAAGAAGCTGTCAATAGTGAAATAGAATCCATATTGAGCAACCATACCTGGGAATTGGTTAATCTTCCTCCAGGTAACAAAATATTGGGTTCTAAATGGATTTTCAAAAAAAAAAAATGAAAGACGATGGTACTATTGACAAATACAAGGCAAGACTTGTTGTCAAAGGATTTAGACAGCGAGAAGGTCTTGACTATTTTGACACATACTCGCCGGTAATAAGAATTACATCCATTCGGATGCTAATAGCGTTAGCCGCCTTGTATGGTCTTCAAATCCATCAAATGGATGTAAAAACAGCCTTCTTAAATGGTGATCTAGAGGAAGAAATTTACATGAACCAACCCGAAGGGTTTGTGGTTCCGGGAAAAGAAAAGAAGGTGTGTCGACTTGTTAAGTCCCTTTATGGACTAAAACAAGCACCCAAGCAATGGCATGCGAAATTTGACCAAACAATGTTGTCAAATGGCTTTAAGATTAATGAATGTGTTAAATGTGTTTACATTAAGAACGTTCCAAATCATATAGTCATTGTTTGCTTATATGTTGATGATATGCTAATAATGAGAAAAGACATTTGCCGACATTCATTACCCTGGCAACGTGTGAGGGGGTTAAACTTCCTTAAGGACGCACAAGCAAATTGTGGACTCGGAATATTTCTTATTCTTTACTGTTTTCCAGTTTCTTTTATTCTTCTAATAATTTTTTGATTTTTTGTTTTAACACAGTAGCGAATTACGTACACATAGTCTGAAATTAGTGAGTTCAGTTGGATCTACAGAAAAATACTACATCTGTCCCTTCGGTTGCCCATGTTTTTCGCCCAAAATCATACAAGTGCAGCTTCATGATAGCTCACATGAAGAGTTATATGTTGTGCTAGTGGCACCTACGAATTCTAACAAAGGGATTTAAAAAAATACAAGAATGCTTCGCGAAGAATTTGAACCTAGGAAAAACTATTTTTAAGTTGTCTTTGTCTCTGCAGTAACAGGTTCTCTTATTTCGTAGTATAATTATTTGACAAAGGATTCAATTGAACCCCCTCGAATCATGTAGCTACGCCGGTGGTTGTGCTCGCATAAAAGTGTTGGAAAAAAATATAATTTGGGAGAGCAAGACAACAAAACACTCAAACACTCACAACTCACTTTAAGAATGGAGAAGAAATGATATTTTTCATTCAACTTGACTTGTTCCAAATGGCTAGCATACATGGGTATTTATAGTAGAACTCCTACATGTATCTAGCCTAAACTTCATGTAAACACACTAACTAAATTCACATTAGTCTACACTAGTTCATACATCTCATAATGAAGTTCACATTAGTCTACATGCTAATATGAACTAATCTAAACATATTTAATACAAATGTGAACTAATGGAAACAAGTTTATTATAATTTTAACATCCCCCCTTAAACTTGTTTCATCACTCCAAGCGCCATCCTTAGCTTTTGAAAAACTTCAATCTTTAATGGCTTGGTGAAAATATCCGCAATTTGATCTTGCGACTTCACATGCTCAAGCTCCACAACTTTATTAGATATACAATCTCTAATAAAGTGATACCTTGTATCTATATGCTTGCTCCTTTCATGAAATACAGGATTTTTGGCTAACTCGATAGCCGACTTGTTGTCAACAAAAATCTTTGTGGCATCCTTTTGTGGTTGGTGAAGTTCCTCCAACAAACTTCTTAACCAAATTGCATGACAAACACATGAGCAAGCTGCAACATACTCCACCTCACAAGTTGACAAAGTAACAATAGGTTGTTTTTTAGAATTCCATGTAAATGCAGAATTTCCAAGAAAGAAAACAAACCCAGTAGTACTTTTACGATCATCAATATCACCAGCCCAATCACTATCACAATATCCCACAAACTTAGAATCCTTAGAAGATGAATAAAGAATTCCATAATCAAGTGTATCTTTGATGTACCGAAGTATTCTTTTTGCTACCTTTAAATGGGAGGTAGTAGGAGCTTCCATAAAGCGGCTCACAAGTCCAACACCATAAAGAATATCCGGCCTTGTGCATGTCAAGTACCTTAAGCTTCCAACAAGACTCTTGAAAAATGTGGGATTTACATTTTCTCCATCTCCATGCTTGGATATTTTAACTCCACATTCAACGGGGGTGCTCACAGGATTGCAATTATCCATCTCGAACTTCTTGAGAATTTCCTTTGCATATTCTCCTTGAGAAATAAAAATCCCCTCCTTCCTTTGTTGCACTTGAATGCCAAGATAGTAGGACATTAATCCAATGTCCGTCATCTCAAATTCTCTAGCCATTGCTTCCTTGAATTCTTCAAACATCTTAGGATTATTTCCTGTAAAAATCAAGTCATCTACATACAAGCAAACAAGTAAAATGTCACCATTTTTAGCAATTTTTACATAAAGTGCATGTTCATGTGGACATTTTGAAAAACCATTTGCTTGAAAATATTTATCAATTCTACTATTCCAAGCCCGCGGAGCTTGCTTCAACCCATATAAAGCCTTTTTCAATTTCAAGACTTTATTTTCTTGTCCTTCAACCTTATAGCCCAAAGGTTGATCAATGTAGACTTCTTCCTCCAATACGCCATTCAAAAAAGCTGACTTCACATCCATTTGATGGATTTTCCATTGATTTTGGGCGGCCAAGGCAATGACAAAGCGAATTGTTTCCAAACGAGCAACCGGTGCAAATACCTCTTCATAGTCAATACCGGCTTTTTGCTTGTATCCTTTAGCTACTAATCTTGCTTTGTACTTTTCTACTTCACCCTTGGAATTCTTCTTTAGCTTGTACACCCATTTGACTCCAATGGTGCTTTTTCCTTTTGGAAGTGTGACCAACTCCCATGTTTCATTCTTTTTTATTGCCTTGATTTCTTCATCCATGGCATCTCTCCATTTGGAATTTTGGAATGCATCCTCAAAGCTTATAGGCTCACTATCCACCAATAAACAAAAATGAGTAAAATCATATAAATCATTTCTTACCACTTCCGTGTTTTCATACAAGTCACGGAGACTTCTACTCTTGTGAGGTGCTTCACTTGAACTTGAACTTGATTCCTCCACTTCTTGATTTTGTGGCGGAGGTGTTGATAGTGGTGAGATAGGTTGCTCCACATCTTCTTCATCATCATCAAATAATGGACTAAAAGAGTAATCTTGCTCTTTAGTCTTCCAATCCCAAGCACTATCTTCATCAAACTCAACATCTCTACTCAAAGTGACCTTGCCATTTTTGGGATTATACAATTTATAACCTTTAGAATTTTGATCATAACCAATAAAAACATACCTCTCACTTTTGTCATCGAGCTTGGTCCTCTTTTCATCATGTATATGTGCATATGCAATGCTTCCGAAAACTCGCAAGTGAGAAACTTTTGGCTTGAAACCACTCCATGCCTCTTGAGGTGTTTTTCCATGAACACGTTTTGTGTGGCAACGATTTAGTAAGTATACCGCACAAGCAACAGCTTCAGCCCAAAATTCCTTTGGCATATTTTTGCTCTTCAACATACTCCTCACCATGTTAAGAATGGTCCGGTTCTTTCTTTCCACAACGCCATTTTGTTGTGGTGATCTTGGCACGGTTAAAAAATGGCGAACTCCATTTTTCTCACAAAAAACTTTGAATTCATTTGAAGTGAATTCTCCACCATTGTCCGACCGAAGTGACTTAATTTGATAGCCACTTTGTTTCTCCACCATCCTCTTGAATTTTTTAAAGGTTTCAAACACCTCTGATTTTGCCTTTAAAAAATAAACCCAAGTTTTTGTAGAATAATCATCAATGAAAAGTAAAAAATAATTACTTTTACCAAGTGAAGATGGCTTGATAGGTCCGCAAACATCCATGTGAATTAACTCCAAAGGGCATCTTGCTCTTGTCAAAGACTCTTTAGGAAAGCTTTTTCTAGCTTGCTTTCCAAAGATACATCCTTCGCAAAATTGGTTGGGATGATTAATACTTGGCAATCCATTCACCATGTTTTCTTTATCCATCAACCTTAAGCTATCAAAATTCAAGTGACCAAATCTCATATGCCAAAGCCAAGAGGAGTCTTTGGCACATGAAAGTAAGCATCTTGGAGCATCATTTTGAAGATTTAAAATGAACATTTTATTATTAGCCATAGGAACTTTAGCTAATAATCTCCCTTTTTCATCTCTCATAAACAACTTTTTATCTTTCAAATGAATGTCATAATTTTCCTCCAAAAGTTGTCCCAAACTCAAAATGTTACTTTTCATCTCCGGCACATATAAAACATTAGAAATTAATTGATGACTTCCATCCTTCAAGCGAATTAAAATCGTACCTTTTCCTTTGATTTTAACACGTGAAGAATCTCCAAAAGTGATTGTGCCACGATTCAACTCTTCAAGTTCCACAAATAAATCCTTCTTTCCACAAATATGGCTACTTGCACCGGAATCAAGGTACCATCGGTGCTTCTCGGCACTTTCTTCTCCTTTGCATGCGAGAAGCAAGGTGGCATCTTCATCTTCATTTTTGCTCTCCACGAAATTATTTTTCTCTTCAAAGTTATCTTTACATTCCCAAGAAAAATGACCAAATTTATGACAAGTATAACATTCAATATTTGATTTGTCATACCTTCCTTGATTTTGCCTCCATCCTTTCCCTCTTCCACGACCTCTTCTTGAATTAAAGTCTTGGCCTTTATTTTCTCTACTTGAAGGTGGTTGACTACCTCCTCTTCCGCCTCTACCACGACCTCTTCCATTTCCACGGCCTCTTTGTTGCGAGCAACGCCTTTCATCTTTCTCTTTGAAAGAAAATTTTGCTTGCAACGCTTGTTCAACCGATTCTTCTTTCGGTTTCTTCAACTTCTCTTCATGTGCTTGCAAGGAACTCGGAAGCTCGTCTATGGTCATGGTGTCCAAGTCTTTGGACTCTTCAATGGCAACAACAATAAAATCAAATTTTGAAGTTAAGGATCGTAGTATTTTTGCCACGACCCTATCATCTTTCAACTCTTCACCATATCTTTTCATTTGATTGACAATAGCCAAAACTCTCGAAATATAATCCACAACATATTCATTTTCCTTCATATGCAATGATTCAAACTCTCCTCTTAAGGTTTGGAGGCGAACTTTTTTCACTTTGTCCAAACCTTTAAAAGAAGTTTGAAGAATATCCCATGCTTCCTTGGAGGTTGTTGCATTTGCAACCTTCTCGAACATCTTGTCATCCAAACCTTGATGGATGAGAGTGAGTGCCTTTTGATCCTTCTTCTTTGAGGCAACGACATCTTCTGCTTCATCAACACCGGACTCTACTGGTTCCCAAATATCATAGGCACCAAGCAAGGCCTTCATTCGAATACACCAATTTCCATAGTTCTCTTTTGTAAGCATAGGAACTTGGAATGGTGTTCCGTTAGAATTCGTCATCTTTTCTCCAAGTTTGTTGTCTTCAACCACACCGGCTCTGATACCAAATGTTGGAAAAAAAAATAATTTGGGAGAGCAAGACAACAAAACACTCAAACACTCACAACTCACTTTAAGAATGGAGAAGAAATGATATTTTTCATTCAACTTGACTTGTTCCAAATGGCTAGCATACATGGGTATTTATAGTAGAACTCCTACATGTATCTAGCCTAAACTTCATGTAAACACACTAACTAAATTCACATTAGTCTACACTAGTTCATACATCTCATAATGAAGTTCACATTAGTCTACATGCTAATATGAACTAATCTAAACATATTTAATACAAATGTGAACTAATGAAACAAGTTTATTATAATTTTAACAAAAAGAACATCAATCATAAGAGACAACGGTACTTAGGATTATTGCTGTTGCATGCCAAGTCCAAATTGTACATTTGAAGAACCAGGTCCTCCGGTTAAAGACAACTATGTTGTAAATTAAATAAAATATAAATAAATAAAAATTTTATTTCTCATAATTTAACCTTTTAGATGAGGCGGTTCACATATTAAAATATGATATCAGAGCAGACAAAAGTTCCGAGTCTGCGAAGATTCGTCTACACTATTCCGTAATGCTTTCTAATCTGCAAAGCAAAATCATAAACCTTTAGAGGTTCAGCAATAGATTTGGAGACACTCTCCCTTTGCATGCATCTCTTCATCCATGCAATTAGCTTTGGGGTCTCAGCTTCTGTATTAAAATCTCCAAACTTCTCATATGTATAAAACCAACTGCAGAATCCTATTAAAGCAATGTCCAAGAATCCAATGTTTTCACCTCCAAAATAAGGGTTTTCTCCAAGAATTCCTTCCAACATCCTTAAGCTATCTATGTAATTTTTCTTCTTTGTCTGCTGCTCTCCTCCTTTATTCATCCATAGCTTACGCCCCGAATCAAACACCTGGTGGAATTTAAAATCAATGAGTCCAGAACGAGGTGCAATTCATATACAAGGCCAGCCCGGTGCACTAAGCTCCCACTATGCGCGGGGTCCGGGGAAGGGCCGGATCACAAAGGTCTATCTTACGCAGTGTTACCCTGCATTTCTGCAAGAGGCTGTTTCCACGGCTCGAACCCGTGACCTCCTGGTCACATGGCAGCAAATTTACCAGCTACGGCAAGGCTCTCCTTCATGCAATATATATATAAAAAAAATTGTTACATATGTAACATAGTCTAAAATGAAAGCAATGAGTTCAATTGAACCTACGCCTGCAACAACACATTTTCCTCTTTATTATTTGGAAACTTGATGTTTGATAAGCACATGAAATTTATTTCTAACAAGCGTCTTTCTAAATAATCTATTCGAAAGAAGAACTTAACTTATATACACTAACAACGTAAAGAATCTTTATGACATATTCATGTAATTATCTTTTAGGAAATCTGATAGCATAAAAGATTTGACATTGTCGGTGGGTAGAAGTTAAACTCTTGAAAGAAAATTTTATTACCTTTTCCATATAGTCAGCCCAGAATATAGCATCATATTTTTCATAAGGATCAGAAGGAAGAAGTTGGGCTTTGTCCTTCCAAACTTCATCAATATACTGAACTACATTTAGTGATTCACAAACTGATTTTCCATTGTGAATCAAAACTGGTATTTTCTTATATATTGGATTCATTTCCAAAAGTAAAGAACTCTTTTCACCTAAGTTCTCTTCTTTGTGCTCATATTTAACACCTTTTTCAGCTAGTGCTACCCTGACTCTCATGCCATACATACTAGGCCAGAAATCCAATAAAATCACCTCATCATTTGCCATTTCTTTATCAAGAAAACTCATTTAATTTATTAACAATAGGAAGTTTTAGTTGATCAATTTGATAGATGTAACTTCTTATATATAAATCTGATTCTTGAAATGCTGGATTTTTGTAATTTCAGCTTATGTATTAACGAAATGTACTGGAGCCAGAAACTCATTGATTTTAACAATTTCTACCTGGCTTGTTGAAAGGTTCCAGTCTGTTAGCAACTAGCAGATCAGATTGCATAATATTTAAAAGACTTTTACGTTTGGTGCACTGACAGTATATAGGTTTTTCTTTATAATATCAGGTAAAATCAACTTACAACAGTAGATAACTCTTCGTATCAACCTGATATAGTTACTTGAATAATAAACTAAAAACGAGCTATATAACAAGTTAAATCGTACTCCTTCCGTTCCAAAAAAATTGTCATAGTTTGACTTGGTACAAACTTTAAATAAAAAAAAGGAAGACTTTTAAGATATGTGGTCATAAATAAGCCATAACATTTGTGTGATTGTAAATCCTTTGAAACTTGTGGTGTGAGATTATATATGCTTCCTATTAAGGAAATATTGAAAAGTGTCAATCTTTTCTAAACAAACTAATAAGGAAATATTGAATAGTGTCAGTCTTTTTGAAACAGCGAGAATACTACTTAATAGCGTAAAAATTTAGAAATTCTTCACACTACCGGCGTATTTAATTTAAAATAGCAAAAGGAAGAGATGAGTCTCATTGATCTTAAAATAGGACCAATATTTTCAAGTCTTGTCTTGGCTTGGCCAAGGAATCCAAGAGTTGCAGATACCTTGTACTGGATGTTTCCCTATATGTCGAGCCAATGTTATATTTTCCTTAGATTAAAAAAAGGCTCCAGATTAAATTTAATTCGAATATGAAAAGAACATGAAACCATTAGTTCAAGATCAAAATTGATCAACTTGAAGAGTTTTAGCCAAGAAAGTGACTCAAGATTAAGTTTGATCCTAAGGTGCAGTCTTACCCTATGTTGCTCGGACTCTCCGAAAATATCACCGTGCATGTCGGATTCTCCAAAAGCTGTGTATATTTGGAGAATCCGACACAGGTGCGGCAGTGTTTCAGAGAATCCACGCAACATAGGTCTTACCCCCTTTCTTCCAGATCTGTTCACATTATTCATATCCTGATTGCATAAGTAGGAATTTACTTTTAAATAGTCCTTCTCAGTCCAAAAAGATGCAGCAGCAGAATTGCAAAAACAATACTGAGACACTAAACCAAATATGTTTATTCTATTCCATGAATCTTTCTGAATACTTGTAGCATCTCATAGATCTTATGAGGGTTAGCTAGAGACGTCGAGACGCTCTCCCTCTGCATACATCTCTTGCCCCAAGCGACGAGCTTGGGGCACTCGGCCTCTATGCTGAAGTTGCCAAAGGTCTCATAAGCATAAAACCAGCTGTAGAATCCAATCAGGGCAATATCCACAAAACCAAAGTTTTCCCCTCCAAAGTAAGGCATGTCTCCCAATGCTTCTAGCTCCAGTAACTTGAGTGAATCTATAAATTTCTTCTTTCCTTCCTCATGCTCTTCTCCTTTGGTTGTCCATATTTTTCGCCCAAAATCATACATCTGCAATTTTCAAAGATGTGCCAAACAACTATTTATATGTACTTGTGCTAGTGGGCATATGGTAGCCTGGTGCATAAAGCATTCCGCATTCACACAGGGTCCGGATAAGAGCCGCACCCCAAAGGGTGTGATGTAGATAGCCTACCCTAATACAAACATTAGTGGTTACTTTCACGGCTCGAATTCGTGACCTATAGTTCATACGGAGACAACTTTACAGTTGCTCTGGCGCTCCACTTCTGCACTTGTGCTAGTGGCAGAGCCAGAATTCAAACAAGGTTAGAAAAATGCAAGAATGTCGCACCTGGGATTGGAACCTATGACCTTAAAAATGCGCACGATGTGCCTCCCATCAGTAGAAGTTTTATGTCAAAGGGAATCAAGAATTTATGTATATACAAAAAGAAATTATTTTTTACCCTATTTGCATTATATAATTCTCCACGAAGGGAATTCAATTAAACCCCTTCAAGCTATTTTGTTACGCCCATGGTTGCGTTAACTCACATTAAAGAACATTAATCAACTACGTGATCTGCTATATATATGAGTCCTCTATATCTACTCGATCCTACTCCTATACATTGATCGAAACACGCTAAACGTTTGTGTCTCTTTTGGAATCTTTCTCTTTTGTTATTTGATTTATCGTCGTTGAAGGTATGCTTTATTAGCTTCCGCATGACACCTGATTATTTCGATTCTAACAATATGGTCCTCTATATCTACTCGATCATACTCCTATCCATTTTATTCTAATACTAATAATTTGTTTACATTAAGAGAAGGAAAGCATAATATTAGGATTTACCTTGTTAATGTAGTCACCCTAAAACCTAGCTTGTGCTCTCTCATAAGGATCAGAGGGTAATAACAATGGAGCTTTGTCCTTCCAAACCTCATCAATGTACTCAACAGCAATGATAGATTCACAAACAGGTTTTCCATTGTGAATCAAAACTGGGATTTTCTTGTGGATAGGATTCA
Organism: Nicotiana attenuata; assembly: GCF_001879085.1. Lineage (NCBI taxonomy): Eukaryota > Viridiplantae > Streptophyta > Magnoliopsida > Solanales > Solanaceae > Nicotiana > Nicotiana attenuata. Next base: position 818,035 of record NC_031996.1, on the reverse strand, counting down.
TTTTCAAAAGCAAAGAACTTTTAGTACTTAACAAATCTTCTTCCTTGTACTCATATTTGATCTCCTTTTCGGCTAGTGCTATCCTTACTCTCATTCCTAACATGCTAGCCCAGAAATCCAACAGAATCACCTCATCATTTTCCATTCCTATGCTGTGCCAAATTAAGCTCAAGTTGTTAACAAGTATAGAACAGACACTAGTTTAGCTTAGTGGAGGTTTTATAATATGGAATTCCCAAACTTGATTTCTTGTATTTCCTGACTTCACCAGTATTCAAGATACTCAGGACAAGATATGTAGCCAAAACACGACAATGTTCAAACTCAGGCATGCTACATTTTTTCTTGTGTATGGGACAAAGGGCTGCAGGAAAATCCAACTTAAAAAGATTCCTCTAATCTCCATCTTTTTCCAATGGATCTGTGTTACATAAAGTGGTAAGTGAGTGATGGGAACAAACCCATGTGAACATCAATGAAAAAGTTAAAGAAAGAAAGAAATGATGTGAAAAAGACAAAAAAGAAAAAAGAAAGGAAGTGAGGGTGAAAAGACAGCAAAATGTGAAAGAATTAAATTGGCTCATAATCACTGTACTGTCCTGTCGCATATTCACATTTTGCTGAAGATTTCAACAGATTCCTCTACTTATAAATAGGCGTTCCCTTCTCAGTTGTAACTTGTAAACCACCCTCACTGCTTTTTTCATTCTTTTCAATGAAGCAAAATTGTCGTAAATCTTGTCGTGTCTTGTGCAATTTATTATTTTTTCTATTTTAATTATTTTTTTTCTATTAGCCTGACTCGTTACCCAACAACTGGCATTAGAGCGCATACAATGTAATCCTACTTGAAAGTATGGTATTGGTGTAGTGTATTGTTTGCAAAAATAGTGCATTACTGTTTCTCATCAATACTAACACGTACTATTCATTAATAGTAAAAGTACTATTCATTAATAATAAAAGTATTGTTCATCAATAGGGAGTGTTATCTACCTTATATGGTTGGAATATTTTTCCTAAACAGAGTGATATTCGCGGTTATTATTCACAGGCACCATTCACATAAAAATTTATTATTTGTGAAGAAATAGCGTCGGAAGAAGGGAAGGTTAAGATTGGCAAGTTCAATGACAAAGATTTTCGATTATGAAAGATGCAGATAGAGGATTATCTGTACCAGAAAAAATTACAGTAACCTCTAATTGGGTAAAATCAGAGAATATTCGTTTGATGTTGACACGAAATGTGGCATTCAACATCATTAACAAGAAGACCACTACAGGCCTTATGAAGGCATTATCAAATATGTATAAGAAGCTATTGCTTCAAATAAAGTCTATCTAATGCGCTGATTGTTCAACTTGAAGATGGTAGAAGGCGGATCTATTACTGAACATATCAATGAGTTTAATGTAATATAAACTCAGTTGAGTTCTGTTAACATAACATTTGATGACAAAGTCAGAGACTTGGTTCTAAGCGAAAATATTCGCCAAAGAGAATCAAGTGATTCCCAGAATTTTCTTTCAACGCCAAAAGTCGGGGGAGAAGCAACCAAAAAGGACAAAGTCATTGTTATGACAGATCAAAGTCAAGAAAAAGAGGGCAATTTAAGAATCACAAAAATATTAGTTGTTGGAATTGCGATAAAAGGGGTTACTACAATAGTCAGAATAGAGAACCAAAGAAGAAGAATGATGAAAATTTAACAAATGGGATTATTAAACATGTTGGCGATACACTAATTTGCTATGGAGACAATCCAGTCGAATCTTAGATTCTTGATTCAGGTGTATCCTTTCACTCTACCTCGTGCAAAGAATTATTGCATAATTATGTTGCTGAAAAATTCGGAAAGGTTTATCTAGCAGACAATGAACCTTTGGATATTGTCAGAAAATGTGAAGTCCATATGAAGACTTAGCAAGGGACACAATATTGTGGCACCGGAGGCTCGGACAAATAAGTGAGAAGGGAATGAAGTTGCTGGCATCCAAAGAAAAGTTGTCAAACCTCAAACATGTTGAATTAGGTTTGTCTGAAGATTGTATGTACAAGAAACAAAAGAGAATTAGTTTCTCAAAGGCGAGAAGGACGCCAAAAAAAAGAGAAGGGCAAAATGCATAAGTACCCCTTGAACTTGAGTCGGATTTCCAACTACACACTTAATCTTGCGGGAATCCTAGTACCCCCTTAAACTTTTTTGGCGAAATACATAAATGGCCCCTTTAAGTTGTCACCAATGGTCAGCTGAACACCTCAACTACCTAAATATCCAACCAGACACTTTTACCGAATATATATGTGTGTCGTTTAAACACATGTAGCTGATGTGGCATATGCGTGATAGCTACCAAAATTTTGAGCGCGTGAACTCATTTTTTCATCATATTTTTGTTTTCTTTGATAAAGAAATTTTTTTTCTCTTGGTCTCTTTTCCACTTTACAGTCACCTCCATTATCGACCACCATTCATGGCAGCTTCATCTACGCCCTTTCAACCAGCAGCCCCTTCAACCACTACCGACAACAATACCTTCCTTCCAATTGAAACACATAAACAACCACCAATTACTTGAATCGGCCAAACAATAATTTTAAGGAAACAATTACACACAAAAAGAAAACAATAACTTAGAGAAAGAAAAGATTCCAATACAATTGAATCTTTCAAATTTTTCCAGCGATGGGCTTTTCCGGCGAGAGAGGCCACAAGATGAGAATTTTCGGCGAGGTCCGTGGGTGGCTGGGTTATTCTCTTGGCTATTCAATGTTTTTTCATATTTGTGTTAGTTTTAAGAAAAGGTTTTAGATTTAATTTGTGAATATGGATAGGATAGGTTTTGGGTAGAAGGTGTGTCGGAGAAGAAGGTGGGAAGTGGAAGGGGTCTGACCGGAAAAACTTAGATTTGTTTGGAGGGAGGATGGTTTTGGGAAAAGGGAACGGGGGACCAGGAATTGCAATTGGGTCTGTTTGGGCAGAAGTTGGGTTTGGGTTTTTCTTTTCTTTTTATTTTTTAGTTTATTGAATTTCTTTTTAAATTATTGTTTACCATTTTAATTCAGCGTTACACATATTATTATCTTATTGGTTCATTTACCATGTAACCAGCGATTGCATTTCACGCATGTGATCTGTTGAACGAAGGTGTCCAAATGACACACATATATATTCGATAAAAGTGTCTAGTTGAATATTTCGATAGTTGAGATGTTCAGCTGACCGTTGGTGACAACTTAAGGGGGCCCTTTATGTATTTCGCCAACTTTTTTAAGTGAAATTATTACCACCTTCATTGGCACAAATAATCAGATGAGAATGGGGGTGTTGGTTTGCACGCGCTTTTACATATATTTTATTACTAAACTTTTTTCTTTCACTTTCTTCTTTGACCTGCGTTAGTTTCTTTATTGACTTTCAATTTTCACCAGGAGACCATTACAATACAAAGAGAAATTTAAGCTTCGATCAAGACCCTCCTTCCTTTTCTTTTCTTTTCACTTTCTGGTCAAGTCCTAACCCACATCTTCACAGCTTTCCCAGTTGTATTAGAAATCATGGCTATTCAACTTGAAAAAGAAAACTATTGGGTATGACAATGCCGATGGAGGAATGATTTGACGAGAACTTTGATTGAGCAGGTTATGGTGCAGAGAGGATGGATGGGAGGTGGGCATGGGTAGTGGGTAAGGTGGTAGATATGAGTAAAATTTTCGGAGTGAGTGGTGAGCTTAAACTCGCCGGAGTTCTCTAAATATGGACTCCATTTTTTCCGGCATCGAGAATTTTCTCGAGAACCCATTGCATCTAAGGTAGATGATTTGCTTTTGTTACATCAAAATTGAAAAAAAAAAGAAGATATGTTACATACGTAAATCTAGATCTGCGATTGCAAAGAGCTTGATGCAAAGCACTGAGAGTTGCATTTTGTTAAATGGAGGAGGTGATGAATGTGAGGAACCATGATATTAATTGACCGTAATTATTAGTTGTTAACAGAAGGCAAATTATGTAAATCACAGTATGCTGCTTTGTCTCTTTTTCTGTCTTAATCCGACGAGGAGTTATGGTTGGCAAAGGATATATGTTGCTCCGGCTTCTCTTTAAAGGGGGAAGGTGCTTAAGATAATGTGATAGTTTAGTTAATTATTAAGTATAATTAATTGCAAAGTGTTCAATTAAAAAATGCCATGTGTATAAATTAATCTATTTTAACTTATTTTAGCCATTTACACGCCTCCAAGAGAGTGAGTACACACTCTCTGCCACATCAGCATTAAAGGGGGTAATAATTTCACTTAAAAAAAAAATTAAGGGGTACTAGAATTCAATGTTTTAAAAGGCGAGGGCGTGAGGCGAGGCGTTTTACCTCTGACGAGGCGAGGCTTAAGCCCTGAGACATGGGGCGTAAGTCCCACGAATCTTTAAATTTTACTAATTTCAAGAATTTTAAGATAGTATAAAATAAAAAATAATTATACAAATAATCTATTTAAAAATATTTATAAATTATAATTCAACTATGAATAATACGAAAAGTATGACATATATCATAATATGCAAATTAGCTGCAACGTCGTTACAGCTCAAACATCAAAAGTAATGTATTTGATACGAAATCTTATATATATCTCTTAAGGAGTAATGAATCTTGAAAGAATTGCGATATTATAATTTGATATTTTTCTTAAAATACTCCTTTTATTTACTATGCTTTGTATTTGAAAGAGAATTTATATAAAAACATAATTCACAATTTAATTGTGATTCTCAAGCATCGTTCATTTTTAAGTTTCAACAAGTTCATAAAGTGACACATAATTCACCATATAATACCATGATAACTAATTATTTATAAATAGTTACTAATTGAGCTATTAAATTAATAAATATTGTATATCAGAAACATGAAAAAAAATATTTAGAAAAATAATTATAAAAAAAAGTTATGGACTAGTATATAGTAAAGACATAACGAAAGTTAATAAATTAATACTTTTTAAATGAAAGATTTATTTAAAATTAACTATCATAGCAGTCTTAGTGGATAATGTACAATACTTTTCACTTTAATTATGACATAAAATACTCTCAACTTAATGATTTAAAATTAGAAAAAAAAGTAAATTTGAATAGTCAATGATTTATTAAGAAAAATTGAGGGTTTACAAGGTAAGTTACATACAATTGCATAAAGTTCTATTAGGCGAGCCCAGTACGCTGGGCGTTGGGCGTGTCCGGGGAGTAAGCCCCAATGGTCGAGGCATAAGTCTCACGGAACTAAGCCCCACACATAAGCCCAGGGGCGTTTTACGAGTGCTCCGCCCCGGGGCGAGCCCCGGGCGAGTCCCAATTCTGCCTTTTAAAACAGAGCTAGAATTCCCGTAAAGATTAAGTGTATAGTTGAAAATCCGACTCAAGTTCAACGGGTACTTGCATTTTTCCAAAAGAGAAACTGAAAATAGTGTATACGGATGTGTGGGGACCAGCTCCTGAAACTTAGTTTCCTGCGGATTTTCTTATATAATCCTCACTAAAATTCCCATAGAATACATGATTTTCTGGTAGTTAGGCTAGAGCTGGTCTCACATGCTAAGTCAAGTATGCCACTGCTAACATTAGTCATAATTGATTATTACTTCCATCTTTGTAGAGAATTTTTTTAAAACTTATTTGATGCTTTAAGTAGTTGATGATGATGGATATATAGGATGCTCATTACACTATTAATGAAAAATTGGCTTGTTTGTTACTAGAGGGCAGGGGCAGCTCTACATAATATAGGGCCTAAGGCGAAATTAAAAAGTGAGATCTTAAATTTTTAAAATTATTTTTACTTTTATAATTTATCAAAATCTAAAGAAATTATAATCAGTTTTAATTATTGTCATTGTCTAACCAATTTGTTTAATCTTTCTTATGTTTTCATGTTGGACTTTATTGATTTAGTTTTGAAATATTTTTTCAACCGAGGAAACTGATATAGAAATTATTAAGGGTAATTGAATTAACATTTTTTACCTGGTTGAGTTTGTCAATTAGAGTATTCTTCTACTTATACAGTTTCTTTTAGGGAAAATGCACAAGTACCCCCCTGACATATACTCGAATTCCCAACTACACACTTTTTCTTCACGGGAATCCTATTACCCCTCAAAACTTATTTTAAGTGAAATTATTTGTACCTTTAATGCTGACGTAGCAGAGTGTGTGTATTTCACTCTCCCAAAGGAGAGTGAGAAGAAGGAAAAAAATGATTTTCAGATTATTTTTTTGTTCTTTTTAACCATTTTTTCTTACTTTTTTTCCCTCTTCCTTTTCCTTTTTCTTTATCTTTTTTCTTTTACTTTTTTTTTCGTTTCTTCTCTAATTCCGGCAGATTTCATTAACCGGCGACTTTGTCCAACCGTTTTCCTTCCATTTTTTTTTTCACACACAAATTAAACTCTACCTGCTTTTTTGACTATAATTACATCATTAATTTTCATCGGTTATTTGTAGAACTCTGACTACCCCCTTATAAAACAAACGTTATTTATAATTTATAGATCATTATATGAGATATTTGCGCTTGCATTGCCAAAAATAATAATTATATTCTATTTCCTAAAAACTACAAATATTAAATAATTTTAACTTTAAGATAATCTGAAATTGTGATTGACTACCTGTGCATGTCTCATTATTCTTGTTGAATGCTCAAAAAATTTCTACACTGGTACATAAATCAAGTAGACTTTCTTTTAGTTTCCTATGTTCGAAATTCTTTGCACATCAAGGTTTATTTGGACCAAAAAAAAAAACTACCATAAAATAGCCAATACTGAAGAGTAGCTAGTCAATATCATCTTAATCAAGTAGAAAGAGGAGCTTACGGAAAATAACAAAAAGCAACGTGTCAAATTTACACGTTTTCCACAAAGCCATTAGATCACCTTCACTTCAAAATCCAAACAAAGGAATTTGTTAATTAATATAGATTGACAATATGCAATCTTGATCATCTCCCTCAATTTCAATTCAAAAATCTCTTCCTTACAAATATTGTTGTGTTCTTTATGTTGGACTTTAAGCCATTGGGTTTTAAAGTAGAAGAAGTGTGAATTGGAAATGGAGGGAAATAAAATGGAGCGAAAACTGAAAATTTGAAGAAGTGAACTTTTGTCTTGCACTTTGTCCCTCATTGGTGAGGGACAATCACATTTGTGTGCTTATATATAGAATCACTTCTTAAAGCTCTTAAAAGGAGTTGAAGAGAATGAACCCTCGCGCCGTCGTCGCTCGGCTCGGCTATTTGGATTTGTCAAATGATCGATCGATAAGATTATTTTTGGACAAAATTTATTTAATTATTTAATAATTAATTAAATGCCAAATCACTGCTGAAAATACGCCAGAACCCTGCTGAAGATTCAGAGGGACTCTCTGGCCGCGGTTCTGCACCGCGGTAGAACCGCGGCAGGCAGATTCAGAGAGCCTCTCTGACCGCGGGCCGCGGCAGAACCGCGGCAGGCAGCGTATTCTTCTGAAAGGCACCTTTTCCGGACACCTCTTCTGATAATTGCCTATAAATTCTGAGGCAAGGCTCCATTTTCTACACACGAAAAACACTCCAGAACTTCTTTCTTTTTGAATATACTGCATCCTAATTCGCAGTCAATCTCTCTCCTATTCGTAAGTGTGATTTTGCTCCGTTCTTTGAGTTCGTTGGGATCCTGCAGTTTGTATTGCCACTGTTGCAGGAAGGTTTATTCCGTTTTATCCTGGGAGGATTTAATCCATTACCTTGGCAACTTGTGAGGGGGTTAAAATTCCTTAAGGACACACAAGAAATTTGTGGACTCGGAATATTTCTGATTCTCTTCTATTTTCCAGATTTCTTTAATTCTTTTAACAGTTTTTTTTTCTTCTGATTTTGTGTTTTAACACAGTAACGCTAACAAGCTTAAGGAATTTTATACTAACGTTTCTGTGTTGAAACATATATTAAACTGTTATTCATATTTTGTATACTGTTTTGGAGACTAAAGCCTTCGTGCTTTCTACTCCAATAATTGTTCTGTCCGGTTTAAAGTATATAAAAATTTTACCGGAATAATAAACGTACGGGTTTGAAGTATATAAAAACTTCACCATTGTTACGTGTTGTATGTTTGGTTTGGTATTCAGTTTGAAGATATCAAAACTTCACTGATTTAACAAAAGTTCTGTTGTGTTTCCAACTCTACAGAAAAGATGACGAACGAAAACCAAACTAATGGAAATATTGTGGGAACGGGAGCTTCTGTTACGAGTGTTGTTGCCTCGTCAAGCCGTTCTACTCCTGCTCATGCTATGGCACCAGCAGAAAAACCCGGAAAGTTTTCCGGTATTGACTTCAAACGTTGGCAAATGAAGATGCTCTTCTATCTTACTATGTTGAGTTTGCAACGTTTCATCAAGGAGGATCCTCCGGTCTTGGCAGAAAGTACTCCGGATGATGAATGACTTGTTGTAGCTGAAGCATGGAAACATTCTGATTTCTTGTGCAAAAATTATATTTTGAGTTGTTTGGAAGATGGCTTGTACAATGACTATAGCGTCATGGAAACTTCAAAAGCATTATGGAATGCGCTTGAGANGGTACCGCACGAAGACGGAGGCGGCTTAAGACGCGGGGGCGGGGGGGGGTTGGTAAGGTAGATCCGTAGAAGCGGACCATTCTTCGCATCAGCGGGTCCGCAAAAGCGGACTGGTAGTCGCAGAAGCGGTGTTGACCTTGAGAGGAAGTTCTGCAGAAGCGGAAATATAGCCGCAGAAGCGGTTTGGCATTTTTAAATGAATATCCGCAGAAGCGGGATTTTGGCTGCAAAACTGGACTGGTTAGAAGGGTTTTTATTGAATATTTCATCCGCGAGCTTGGGATATTTTCCACCATTGTTGGGCGACCTTGAGAGCTTTTGGCGAGAATTAAAGGGAGTTTTGACTGGGAATCGATTAGAGATAAGTCCCTTAGCCTAAATACATGAGAGTATGATAAATTTAACATAGAAATTGGTTGAAATTCATCAAAAGGGGGTAAAGCTAGGGCTTGAGAATTGGTAATTTAAAAATGGAAATTGAAGGGTCAAATGGACTCCGATTTTGGTAAATTTGATATGCATGGACTCGTGGCGAGACGAGGAATCCAATGATGTAAATTTTATAATTTTTCGAGAAGTGGGCCCGAGGCTCGGGTTTTGCCAACTTCGTGATTTTCGATGTTTTTCGAGACTTTTCGATCGAGTTATATTCCCTTAGCCTATTGTAATGTATTCCTTGTGGTTTTGATCAGATTTGACGCGCGAGGAGGTCAATTCGAGAGGAAAAGGCATAGCGAGCTAGACTTTGGGCCGGCTTGAGGTGAGTAATAGGTGTAAATGATGAACTGAGGGTTTGAAACCCCGGAATTTCACATCGTAGCGCTATATTGAGGCGAGGCACGCGCTCTATGACGAGTGCGGGGTCGTTTGTTATTGGGGATTGTGACATGGTCCGTCCCGGTAATGTTTTACTGTGTTTTTCTGCTAGAACTTGTTGGAAATCATCGTTACTTGGATTTGACTGTTGTATTTGGGCTTCGTGCCGGTTATTCGAATCCTTCAGGGATTGATATTGCTGATTTTGCATACTTTGCATATTGTTTAACCTCATTCCAAGGTTTTAAGTACTATTTTTGCAAACGCAACCCCTTTTTTTCTAAACTTGAAAATTCAAATGATATTTTAAATGATATTTTGGGCTGTGGATTACTGATTTAAAAGTGCCCGAGGGGCTTATTATGATTTCTGGATTTATGGATGGCTCGGGCTGCACGCGCAGCAGTACTACATTGATATTGAGGCCGAGGGCCTGGTTGGTGCCACGAGATGGCTTGATTATTTGCGCTTGGGCTGTAGGAGCCCCTCCGGAGTCTGTATACACCACCAGTGAGCGCCGTCGACGTAAAATATATGGTTGGCTCGGACTGCACGCCGCAGTGGGTACCTGAGTGTACCGGTATTTGCATTGCATTGCATCATTGTATCATTTCTTACCTGTTACCTGTCATAGTTCTTTCTGTACTATTACTTTATTGACTTGCCGGTCTTACTGTTAAAGGTTTGGTACTGCCCGTTATAGTTGCCTTGTGTTTTTCAGTGATTTCTTATCTTCAGTTGTTATTTATGCTTATTACTCACTGAGTCGGAGTACTCACTTTACTCCCTGCACCTTGTGTGCAGATCTAGGTGCATCACAGGCTGAGTGAGGATTATTTAGCAGCACAGCAGCATCGGGGAGCATTGAGGTAGCTGCATGGCGTTCGCAACCTTCGTCTCCCCCTCCTATCTTTATTCTCGTTTATTCCGCATTTTATCCTAGACAGACTGTATTAGGTGGAAGCTCTGTATTAGAGGCTCATGTTCGTGACACTGGGTCCTAGTTTGGGATTTATGTTTTCAGTATTTTGTTAAACTTCCGCGTAATGTTCAGTGTTTCTAGACTTTTGATAAAAATGGCTTAGTTAATAATATTTATGCTTTGAAATTATGAACCATCCAATGTGGGAAATATTGTTGAAAGGTCGGGCTTGCCTATCAATGTGTTGGGCGCCATCACGACCGGGGATTGGGTCGTGACAAGTTGGTATCAGAGCCTAGGTTACTTGGCCTCGCGAATCATGAGCCGGTTTAGTAGAGTCTCGCGGATCGGTACGGAGACGTCTATATTTATCCTCGAGAGGCTGCAGAACCTTTAGGAAAAACTTCATATTCTTGAAATTCTTGTCGTGCGACTTTGTTGATCCGAGAAATAAACTTCTGTATTCTATTCTCTCGCAGATGGCGAGAACTCGCGCTACCGGATGTGACGGACGACCACCAGTACCACCCACTAGAGGCCGTGGACGCGGTCGTGGTTGTGGTCATGGTCGAGGTACACCAGCGAGGGCAGCACTTGTTGATCCACCAGCTGCCCGAGTTCAGGACCAGCCTCCAACTGTAGATGCTCCAGCAGCACCTGTGCAGGCACCAGCAGTGCCCATTGTGATTCCGGGTCTCCAGGAGGCCTTGGCTCAGATACTATCAGTTTGCACTGGCCTGGCCCAGGCAGTCTCAGCCACTACTGCAGCAGCTACTTCACAGACCGGGGGAGGCAATCAGACCCCCGCTGCTCGCACACCTGAGCAGCTTGTTCAGGGATTGCAGACACCAGGAGCAGCCCCAGCTCAGCCGGTAGCTCCAGTTGCTCCAGTTGCTCCGGTTGCACCAGTTGCACTAGTTGCCCCAGTTGCACCAGCTGCACCAGCTCCAGACTATGTGGTTCCAGCTATGCCAGACGATGAGCAGCGTCGTCTTGAGAGGTTTGGTAGGCTCCAGCCCCCGTCGTTCAGTGGTGCTGAGGGCGAGGATGCCCAGGGATTTCTTGACAAGTGTCAGCGTATGCTTCGCACCGCAGGGATCTTGGAGTCGAGTGGAGTGGCTTTTACTACTTTCCAGTTCTCGGGGCTGCATTTACATGGTGGGAGGATTCGGAGAGGCGTAGGCCTGTTGGTGCAGCGCCCCTTACATGGCAGCAGTTCTCCACTCTCTTTCTAGAGAAGTACGTACCGCAGTCTCGCAGGGAGGAGCTGCGTCGTCAGTTTGAGTGGTTGACTCAGGGGGACATGTCTGTGACCTAGTTCGAGATGAGATTTTCACAGCTTGCTCGTTATGCTACTTGGATGATCCCGACAGACCAGGAGAGGATTAGGAGGTTTGTGGATGGCCTCAACTATTCACTCCGTATTTTGATGACCAGAGAGAGGGTTTTGGGTGCCTCGTTCGAGGAGGTAGTTGACATTGCTCATGATATTGAGGCGATTCGCCGCAGGGAGCGTGAGGAGAGGGAGGCCAAGAGGCCTCGAGGTTCAGGCAGTTTCAGTGGTGCTCCGTCTAGGGGCCAGTTCCAGCGTGGTAGAGGTCGTTCCTTCAGGCCTCCTCAGTCAGCTCGCCCTTAACGATAGTGGGGCTTCTTCAGGCCGTGGTCATCAGGGATTTCAGCAGGGCCAGCCTTCACTTAGTGCCCTTCCCGCACAGAGCTCTTCTCATGCCTCTTCAGCCCAGGGTTCTTCTGCAGCGAGGGGTTCCCTTCAGTCCCCTTCTCCAGCACCAGGCAGTTGCTACGAGTGCGGTGAGTTTGGCCATATGAAGAGGGAGTGTCCTCGGCGTCGTGGTGGCCGGTTTCAGCAGAGGGATCAGCCCTCGTCTTCTACTCCATCTACTTCAGCACCCTCCCAGTCAGATAGGGGTGGGGGCCAGGCAGCCAGGGGCCGCCCCAGGGGTGGAGGCCGATCTGGCGGTGGCCAGGCTCGATTCTATGCTCTCCCAGACAGGAGGGACGCCATTGCATCAGATGCTGTTATCACAGGTATTATCTCAGTCTGCCACAGGGATGCCTCTGTCTTGTTTGATCCCGGATCTACCTATTCCTATGTGTCTTCATATTTTGCTCATCACCTAGGTACGACCCGAGGGTGTCTTGCTTTACCTGTTCACGTATCTACCCCGGTGGGTGATACTATTGTTGTAGACCATGTGTATCGGTCTTGTCTAGTGACTATTGGGGGTCTGGAGACCCGAGTTGATTTGTTGCTGTTGAGCATGGTAGATTTTGATGTTATTCTGGGCATGGACTGGCTATCTCCGTGCCATGCTATTCTGGACTGTCATGCCAAGACAGTCACGTTGGCTATACCGGGTGTTCCGAGGATTGAGTGGCGTGGCATGACTGACTATGTTCCTAGCAGGGTGATTTCTTTCCTAAAGGCCCAGCGGATGGTTGGGAAAGGTTGTCTATCATATTTGGCTTTTGTGAGAGATGTTGGAGCTGAGACTCCTAGTCTTGATTCTGTTCCCGTTGTGAGGGATTTCCTGATGTGTTTCCAGCAGACCTGCCGGGCATGCCACCGGACAGGGACATCGATTTTGGTATTGACCTGGTGCCGGGCACTCAACCCATTTCCATCCCTCCATATCGCATGGCACCAGCGGAGTTGAAAGAACTAAAGGATCAGCTTCAGGAACTCCTAGATAAGGGTTCATTCGTGCGAGTGTGTCACCGTGGGGTGCACCGGTCCTATTTGTGAAGAAGAAGGATGGCACAATGAGAATGTGCATTGACTACAGGCAACTGAACAAAGTGACAGTGAAGAACAAGTATCCCCTGCCCCGTATTGACGATTTGTTTGACCAGCTTCAGGGGGCAAAGGTATTCTCCAAGATTGACCTCCGTTCAGGCTATCACCAACCGAAGATCAGGGATTCAGATATTATGAAGACTGCTTTCAGTACTAGATATGGGCACTATGAGTTTCTGGTTATGTCCTTTGGGCTGACTAATGCCCCAGCAGCATTCATGCACTTGATGAACAGTGTATTTCGGCCGTATCTGGATTCATTTGTGATTGTTTTTATTGATGACATCCTGGTGTACTCGCGTAGCCAGGAGGAGCACGCACAACATTTGATAGTGGTATTACAGAGATTGAGGGAGGAGAAGCTTTATGCAAAGTTCTCAGAGTGTGAGTTCTGGCTTGGTTCTGTGGCTTTCCTGGGGCACGTGGTGTCCAGTGATGGTATTCAGGTTGATCCGAAGAAGATAGAGGTGGTTCAGAGTTGGCCTAGACCGTCCTCAGCCACAGAGATTCGGAGTTTCCTCGGTTTGGCGAGTTATTATCGCCGGTTCGTCCAGGGTTTTTCATCTATTGCTTCGCCTCTGACCAAGTTGACGCAGAAGGGTGCACCATTTGTATGGTCGGACGAGTGCGAGGAGAGCTTTCAGAAGCTCAAGACAGCTTTGACCACAGCTCCAGTGTTGGTTCTGCCATCAGCTTCAGGTTCTTACACAGTGTATTGTGATGCCTCGAGAGTTGGGATCGGATGTGTGTTGATGCAGGAGGGTAGAGTTATTGCATATGCTTCTCGTCAGTTGAAGCCCCATGAGAAGAACTACCCTGTTCATGACTTAGAGTTGGCTGCTATAGTCCATGCTTTGAAGATTTGGAGGCACTACTTATATGGCGTATCTTGTGAGGTATATACGGATCATCGCAGCCTTCAGCATTTGTTCAAACAGAAGGATCTTAATTTGAGGTAGCGGAGGTGGCTTGAGTTACTCAAGGACTATGATATTACCATTCTGTATCATCCGGGGAAGGCCAATGTTGTGGCCGATGCTTTGAGCCAGAAGGCGGTGAGTATGGGTAGTTTGGCGTACATTCCAGTTGGGGAAAGGCCCTTTGCAGTTGATGTCCAGGCTTTGGCCAATCGGATGGTGAGGTTAGATATTTCGGAGCCTAGTCGGGTGTTGGCTTGTGTGGTTTCTCGGTCTTCCTTGTATGACCGCATTAGAGAGCGCCAATATGATGATCCGCATTTTCTTGTACTTTAGGACAGGGTCCAGCATGGTGATGCCATAAATGTGTCTATTGATGATGATGGCGTGTTGAGGATGCAGGGCCGGATTTGCGTGCCCAATGTGGATGGGCTTCGGGAGTTGATATTAGAGGAGGCCCCAGCTCGCGGTATTCCATTCATCCGGGTGCCGCGAAGATGTATCAGGATTTGAGGCAGCACTACTGGTGGAGGAGAATGAAGAAAGATATTGTGAGTTGTGTAGCTCGGTGTCTCAACTGTCAGCAGGTCAAATATGAGCATCAGAGGCCCGGTGGTGTACTTCAGCGGATGGATATTCCAGAGTGGAAGTGGGAGAGGATTACTATGGATTTTGTGAGTGGTCTCCCTCGTACCTCGAGGAAGTTTGATTCGATTTGGGTGATTGTGGATCGGCTGACCAAGTCCGCGCACTTCATTCCGGTGTGTACTACCTATTCTTCGGAGCGGCTGGCAGGGATTTTCATCTGGGAGATTGTTCGGTTGCATGGGGTCCCAGTTTCTATCATCTCAGACAGGGGTACTCAGTTTACATCCCAGTTTTGGAGGACTTTTCAGTGGGAGTTGGGTACACAGGTGGAGCTGAGCACAGCATTTCATCCTCAGACGGACGGGCAGTCCGAGCGTACTATTCAGATATTGGAGGACATGTTGCGTGCCTGTGTTATTGATTTTGGAGGTTCTTGGGCTGAGTTCTTGCCACTTGCAGAGTTTGCTTACAACAACAGCTATCAATCCAGTATTCAAATGGCGCCGTATGAGGCCTTATATGGGAGACGGTGTAGATCTCCGGTTGGTTGGTTTGAGCCCGGCGAGGCTAGGCTATTGGGGACAGAGTTGGTCCAGGATGCCTTAGAGAAGGTGAAAGTGATCTAGGAGAGACTTCGTACAACTCAGTCGCGTCAGAAGAGTTATGCGGACCGGAGGGTTCGAGATGTATCTTATATGGTGGGCGAGAAGGTCTTGTTGAAGGTTTCGCCCATGAAGGGCGTTATGAGGTTTGGGAAGAAAGGGAAGCTGAGTCCGCGGTTCATTGGGCCTTTTGAGGTACTTAGGAGGATTGGGGAGGTAGCCTATATGCTTACTTTGCCACCTAGCTTGTCGGGGGTTCATTCGGTATTCCATGTTTCTATGCTCCGGAAGTATGTTGGGGACCCGTCTCATGTGTTAGACTTTAGCACGGTTCAGTTGGATGATGATTTGACCTATGATGTGGAGTCAGTGGCTATTTTGGGTCGTCAGGTTCGGAAATTGAGATCAAAGGATATAGTTTCGGTGAAGGTGCAGTGGAGAGGTCGGCCCGTGGAGGAGGCTACCTGGGAGACTGAGCAGGAGATGCGGAGCAGATATCCTCACCTATTTGAGACTTCAGGTATGTTTTTTGACCCGCTCGAGGACGAGCGTTTGTTTAAGTTGGGGAGGATGTGACGACCCGGCCCGTCGTCTCATGTGTTACCGCCCCGTTTTCCCCGTTTATTGCTTCTTCATGTTCCATTATCGGCGTGAGTTAGAGTCGAATTGGTTTGGTTTTGGTAGAAAAGGAGGCATTTAGTCTCTTTAAGGAAGGCTTATATTGGAAAAGTCAACCGGATGTTGACTAATGAGTTAGAGGGCTCGGATGTGATTTCCGATGATTCGGTTAGCTTCGGGGGATGATTTGTGACTTAGGAGTGTGATCGGAAATGATTTTGGAGGTCCGGTGTAGAATTAGGCTTGAATTGGCGAAGTTAGTATTTTGGCAAATTCCGGTTGGTAGGTGAGATTTTGATCCGGGGCTCGGAATGGAATTTAGAGAGTTGCAGCAGCTTCGTTAGGTGATTTTGGATATGCGTGCAAAATTTCAGGTGATTCGGAGGTGATTTGGTTGGGTTTTTGATTGAATGTGAGTTTCGGAAGAATTTGAAAAACTTAGGCTTGAAATTGATGGGAAATGAGGATTTTTGTGTTGTTGGATGTGTTTTTAAGATTGGAACAAGTTTGAATAGGGTATTGGATCATGTCTGTGCTTTTGGTTGAGGTCCCGGGGGCCTCGGGGTGAGTTCGGATGGTTAAACGGGAGTTTTGGAAGTTTGCATATAGCTGAAGATTTGCTGCATCTGGTATTCTCGCTTCTGCGGGTCTTGGACCGCAGAAGCGGAGGCGCTTAAGCGGGGGGGAGGGGGGTGGTCACCGCAGAAGCGGTCCATGGGTTGGTAAGGTAGATCCGCAGAAGCGGACCATTCTTCGCATCAGCGGGTACGCAGAAGCGGACTGGTAGTCGCAGAAGCGGTGTTGACCTTGAGAGGAAGTTCTGCAGAAGCGGAAATATAGCCGTAGAAGCGGTTTGGCATTTTTAAATGAATATCCGCAGAAGCGGGATTTTGGCCGCAGAAGCGGTCCCGCATAAGCGGAAGCGGGACCACAGAAGCGAAAACTGGACTGGTTAGAAGGGTTTTTTATTGAATATTTCATCCGCGAGCTTGGGATATTTTCCACCATTGTTGGGCGACCTTGAGAGCTTTTGGCAAGAATTAAAGGGAGTTTTGACTGGGAATCGATTAGAGATAAGTCCCTTAGCCTAAATACATGAGAGTATGATAAATTTAACATAGAAATTGGTTGAAATTCATCAAAAGGGGGTAAAGCTAGGGCTTGAGAATTGGTAATTTAAAAATGGAAATTGAAGGGTCATGGTTCTTTCTGTACTATTACTTTATTGACTTGCCGGTCTTACTGTTAAAGGTTACTGCCCGTTATAGTTGCTTTTGTGTTTTTCAGTGATTTCTTATCTTCAGTTGTTATTTATGCTTATTACTCACTGAGTCGGAATACTCACTTTACTCCCTGCATCTTGTGTGCAGATCTAGGTGCATCACAGGCTGAGTGAGGATTATTTAGCAGCACAGCAGCATCGGGGAACATTGAGGTAGCTGCATGGCGTTCGCAACCTTCGTCTCTCCCTCCTATCTTTATTCTCTTTTATTCCGCATTTTATCCTAGACAGACTGTATTAGGTGGAAACTCTGTATTAGAGGCTTATGTTCGTGACACCGGGTCCTAGTTTGGGATTTATGTTTCAGTATTTTGTTAAACTTCCGCGTAATGTTCAGTATTTCCAAACTTTGGATAAAAATGGCTTAGTTAATAATATCTGTGCTTTGAAATTATGAACCATCCAATGTGAGAAATATTGTTGAAAGGTCGGGCTTGCCTAGCAATGTGTTGGGTGCCATCACGACCGGGGATTGGGTCGTGAAAATATTTTAACTGGAAAAAAATTTCTCAGCTTATATTCGTTTTTATTTCTTTTGCTCTTCCTCCCACACATAAATTACACTTTCAAGAAATATATATATATATATANTCCCACGCCGGGAAAAAAATAATGTATTGAAATTTTAACTGGTTCTGTCGTCGGAAAAAAAAAATTCGCCGGAAAAAATGGTGTTTCTGAAATTCCGACGACCACCATTTTATGCCGCCGGTGACCAAAACAAAAAGAAAGAGAATGAAATAACCAAAAAAAAAATGATAATAGTAAGAAATAAGAAAAATGGATAAGAAAGAAACAAA